>NW_017135443.1:0-1995 GCF_001652005.2 Ceratina calcarata | reverse complement strand
ATTATAAAATATGTTATATGCAGTATTTCTAATAAAAACCTGAGTTGCGTTATTGATGAAATTAATGTTATAGTATACAATTTGTTTGTAGAAAAATACCTATTAGCACGGATAATTGGACCACTTTTAAAATAAGAAATGTATTGTAATTTTAAATTAAATGTCATACCGTCGCTGGAAGATAATTTTATTGTAAACACGAAAATACGATATAACGCGAATACGATATACGAATAAACACGAAATATTAGAGACAACAGACATAAATGTAAGCTTTATTGCTTAAAAACTTGAAGTAGCATAAATGCTACATTTGTCCACAAATTAAAATATCACGATTGCTTTATACACCAACATCAAGAACAGATGGATTGTAATAGCTTCCAATCCATAACTTATTTGGATTTGAAGCAAATAATATTAGTTCTAACCATCTAATGAACAAAGAGATCTGAAAAAAAAAGATATAATAAAGTTCTATAGTTTGACGTTTACAGCAAAATTACTTCCCAACGTCGATCTGTACATTTTAATCAAAATGTGCTCCGCGGGCTATTTAATGCTCTGTATTCCATACATAGACGAAAGTATTAAGTGTTAAGATGGAAATTAAAAAGGTTCTGAACAATATTAAAAGATTTTTATTTCAGCTTTCAACATGCAAACTCTATTCTGTATGTACCATCTGAAATGAAACGGAGATAACAATAGTTGTAACGAAATACATACATACAATGCATGAAAATGATGGTAATATTTTTTTTTCGGTATTAATTATAGAGTTGCAGCAATGAAAGCTCCGTAACCAGAGTTATTTAACATTTGGTACAATTAAAAAAATGCAATTAGATTTCTTATTAAAATTAATTTATCCTATATCTACATCTGCATATTGCATATTTAAATGAGTATCTATAATCTGAAATAATTCAAGTGGTTGTGGTATTCTACCAGTTTCTAGTTTGGACCATACAGGAACATCTGGAACAGCAAATAATATATTTGTACATTTTATCTAGTTATATTGATTATACATAGTTAGAGAAGATGCTTACCATTGAAATGTATTTCAAAAGCTCCTGACGATATAAAGTGTCCTTCTATTGCATTAAAAATAAAAAATATCATTATACAAGAATAGAATCGATTATCTATACACCATTGCCAAAGAGATCCTCGTTGTTGTCCCAAATCAAGTCCACTTACTATTAAGATTATCAATAAAATTTTCACAAAGCTCTAAACAAAAGAAAAGGATATGCATANGATGCCTCCTATTTATAAAATCATATCTCGTGGCTAATTCAACATGATCGTAATTTGAATATAAATGCAACAATATTGTATTTGAGCATAGTGTTCAACACAATTAGAGGCATCAATATGTATATGGAAGAAGGAAATATATTATATTTACTAATAATTTAGCAATAAGCATTTTGTTATGAGAGGGATTATAGTTTTCTCCATTAATTTGCAGGTCTGGGTACTTTTCCCTAAGTATGCTAACATACTCTTCAAAAACTTTTCTATATCCACATGAATAACTGAAAAAAGAAAAAATAAAACATTGTTCTTAGTTCAATGTACTGTGCTAAATAAATAAATATAATTGTATAAATGAAATACTTACCAGTAAAAGAATTTTAATGTCGGTCCTGTTTTTGAACCAAGTTTGGTTAATGAAACTTGATTGTCTTCAGCTTTACTGTCAAGTGTGCATAAAATCATGCAAACACACAAAATTAATTTCATACGACGCAGCATTCTTTGGTCATTGAAAATTTATCGGTTCCAGAAATTTAAATGGAAGCAATTTGATCTTTGTTTTCTGAAAAACGCTAATTAAAGGTTCTTGCTCTTATCTACACTGCTCAGTCACTACGGTCACTAGTCACTACAAGTCCGTACCACACCGCCTGTACCTGTACCACAACCACAGTCAATCATGAATCTGAATGATAACGATGGTGAGATGGTCGAGTCGTCGAGTCG
>NW_017135442.1:0-415 GCF_001652005.2 Ceratina calcarata | reverse complement strand
ATTTCTTCACTTTTAGCAAAAGATGGTACTTAATGGATTTACAATCCTCCCGCAGCTCCTCATTTTGGAGGAAAGTGGGAAGTAGGGGTTAAATCGGTGAAGATTCATTTAGGCAAAGTTGTCGGCAATCATTTACTCACTTACGAAGAATTGAGCACTATATTCACTCAAATAGAAGCTGTTCTCAATTCACGACCCCTCGGTACTTTTACTGAAGATCCAGATGATCTAGAAGTTCTGACACCTGGTCACTTTCTTATAGGTGGTCCACTAACTGTCATACCTGAACCTTCATTGGAGCATCTCAAAACGTCTCGCTTATCACGTTGGCAGTTACTGAAGCAAATGTTGGATAGATTTTGGAAAAAATGGTCAAAGAAACATTTGCAACGATCTTTGCTATAAGTGGACTCAA
>NW_017135441.1:0-416 GCF_001652005.2 Ceratina calcarata | reverse complement strand
AAAACACGCACAACCAAAATTAGCAATAGTAAAAGCAAGGTAAACATACAAAAAGGAAATTATAAAAGAAAATTACAAAATATTAACAAAAAGAATTCGAACCCGTATGGCTAATAATTAAATATACATCATATGAACAGATCATAACAAGTTATAGACTCCAANGACAAAACACTAGATTAACGAGAAACGATAAATAACGAAAACAGTACAAAACGACACGCCCAAGAGCAAAATAACAAACCGTATATGAAATCAGACCAAAAACAAAGCGAAAATCAAAACTCTTCAAAATAAATCAAAAATACATGCAATAAAACAAATAAGATAACAATTGAGCGATAGAAAACTTTTAATTAGTAGAATAAAGGAAAGCTTACACCGCGTTCGCATTGCAAACCGACGCACACAAATTA
>NW_017135440.1:0-415 GCF_001652005.2 Ceratina calcarata | reverse complement strand
TAAGTAGAGTGATTACATGGAGTAACCAACTCACGGGTCGTAAATAATTACGACCGCACCATTCAGTATGAAACTGAGATAATATGAAAGTAGAGTGGCTACACGGAGTAGTCAACTCACGGATCGTGAATATGACCACGTTTTATGAGAATTATTCGGGACTGACCGAATCCCGCACTCGCGAACGCATTATGACACCGTTCACGATCCGAACTGCATCGATTTCTCGAGACGACTGACTAAAATTATATGTTGATAAGCCGAGAACACCCGCACGAGAGGGGATAATGTTTAAACAAAATACTCGTCGTGAAAGGCGAAGGAAAACCGTTAAGTTATTCACGAACCGCACGTGTTTACGTTAAGGAGGTTCATCTAGTACATAGTAAGTCAAAGAGAAAAAGAGCTTGCTTGA
>NW_017135439.1:0-415 GCF_001652005.2 Ceratina calcarata | reverse complement strand
TTTTTTTTATATATAAAGATTGGCAGAGGAAGGAACTAATTGTCAGTAATTATTGTACTAATTTTGGAATCAGAATGCTAAACATTTAAAGAGAGCCAGCGGTGGTTCCATTAATCCAATCAGCACCATTAATGATAATAATCTCGTTATTTCTAATGCAGGCTTGATACGGAATAATTGGGAAATTGGTGGAGCTATTTTCCAATTATCTGGCTGGCGGAAAAATTTGACTTCCCATGCCCGGGGCAAATGACTTAATGACGGTTCCCCGTCGAGTAAAGAGCCAATCGTACCGGCTTAACAATTTTAAATTACCCTCCCTGGGGGTTGAAAGCTCTCCTGCCTTTATTTAAACTGACTTCGCTTAGTCTCACAGTTGAATAAATGAAATTCTTTTTTAAATCGACAGCAACGG
>NW_017135438.1:0-415 GCF_001652005.2 Ceratina calcarata | reverse complement strand
ACATAGAAAAAATTATAAAATACGTTACAAGATTAATGAGAAAAAAATAGGACTGATATTCGAGGAATGATGTATCGAATTTAATTACTCAGACATTCTGTCGCTATAATTGAATAGAAAATGGAATTCAGCCTTCATACTTTTTTAAATAGGCCTTGATGAAGTGGAATTTAAGTACCGAGAACTATTTTCGCAAATGGCTATTTAAAAGGTATTTGCGTGTTGACTTGACAATTGAAGAAATCGTCTCTAAATGCTTTTAAACGATCTGAAGATTTTATAAAGGAGTTTTCCTCCTTCTAGTCGAACTCCTTTTATACCGTCTTAATTACTGGATAATCAGTTTTATTTTCCTGCAGTTTATAAACGAACACAATTCTTAAATTTATTGTTTCCATCTCGAGAACATTTATAT
>NW_017135436.1:0-415 GCF_001652005.2 Ceratina calcarata | reverse complement strand
AAGTACTTGCACTTTGTGTGCGTAATCAAAATGGAATAACTTTTCTATTATTGCATCAAAACAACCTTATTGCCTTTCGGATGTTAACAGGCCTGGCTTATTACATATATTTGTAACAAAAAATTGCTATTCATCAGAATCTCGAAGAAATAAGAAAGGGGCAAGATTTTTTATTTTTTTTTATTAAGGTTTCCAATATAAGTTTGAAACGTACCTTTTGTAGATCTAACAATTATATAGATGTACAAAGTTTCATAAAAATTGGTAAACGCAAAAAAAAGTTAGACACATCGGGACTTGTAAAAATTCTTTAATTTATTTCAGTTGCAGACCGAAAGTCGTAAAAAACTGCAATCTTTGAAACCTGTAATTGCTTGTAACTTATATCAAGGTCAACCAATTTTGATGAAATTTT
>NW_017135435.1:0-415 GCF_001652005.2 Ceratina calcarata | reverse complement strand
ACTAAAAATTGGAGTGAATGTTTCTCTTTTTATAAACTATCGAATGGCGCAAGCAGCTCAAGGGCACTTTTGAGTTTATTTGCACTTCGTAGCCTCGTCCCGAGGCCGCAATTAATTCCCTGGAAAAATGTCTACAGTCCTGTTATTAATTCGAGGGCGCCGCGACTCGCTCCAACTCTGTTCTCAAGGAATTTCATTAGATACAAGATTATGCGAACAAATGCGGCACGACCTTTTGCTTACACGTGTTACCTGTCGATGAGCAAACTTTATGACGAAGTTAGAACGCGTGTACGTGTAGGAGTTCAAGGTACTATTAGAATTTTATGGACGAGAAATTGTTTAATATATGAACGATGTAAAAAAAATCTTTATTCTTGTCCCATGCAAAAATGTTTCGTGAATGTCATTTGGT
>NW_017135434.1:0-415 GCF_001652005.2 Ceratina calcarata | reverse complement strand
TAGCTTAGAAGCAGAGGAATCGCAGCGTGGGTATATGTGGGGAGGTCGTGATCCGTCTTCGACGCGAGGCAGTATCGAGGAAGATATTGCGTCGATTCCGCCTCGACGACGCGTCCGTTTCGACACATTGGACGAGGCGGGTAATAGTGATGGCTAGGAGCCCGATGGGCACCCGAGCCTTTTTGACTTTAGTTCCAGGAACAGACCAACAATGGGGGCACGAGGACGTATGCAATATTCCGACGGGGACATTGCGGAAGTGTTTCGAGCCGGTTTGGCTCACGGGCAGCTGCAGGCAGCACAAGGGCGTGCTCCGCCATTCCCGCCAACGACGACGCCAGGTCGCATGATGCCGGCTCGGACGACCACGACGCCTCGAGGTCGAGCACCGCCGAACCACAGCACAGCGGTTGTA
>NW_017135433.1:0-415 GCF_001652005.2 Ceratina calcarata | reverse complement strand
GAAAAGCATAATATTGAATAAATAAAATCCTACCATATGCTCCTTCCTACTATTAATATTGTGTATTAAAGTAAGTCATCATTAACATGTCCATTGTTTTGCGCACTGAGTGTCTTATACTTTGTATGAGAGAATCTAAATGACACTTGGGATTCTATTGATATAATAAGTTGTGTATTATGTTCGACATGAAAGTATTTTTAATGTACAAAATACAGGGATTTTATGAGCAGACAACAGACATTTAGTATTTTTTATTGTTTTAAGCTTTTTCGTTTTCATAATCAACTTAAAAATAAAATATTTTTCAATTATTATGAATAAAATTGAAAAATATATTAAGAAAAAAGGAATTTTTCCTTGTACATACATTAATTCTTTCAGAACAAAAAAAATATATTGTACAAACCAGTTG
>NW_017135432.1:8098-14029 GCF_001652005.2 Ceratina calcarata | reverse complement strand
GCAAGAGAGCTTAAGGTATGGCGCGTGGGCCATAATTATTAGATCAGCAAATGAACAGGTAGACTAGCTTTTGTTTCAAGGAATATTTATTTCGAAAGGCGAAAGGCGCGAGCACGTGCGTGCGCGTAATGGCGAACCTCGTATTCGCACTAACAATGTACTCGCCACTTAATACTAGCGGTTGTATGCGCGATAACTAATATTATAAAATTATGAAGAAAGAGTCTTTAATGGAGACTGTTATTAACAATAATCCGCGAGAACGTATGCGCGTTATACTCAACGATGCTGCCGGATAACTCGGAGTATTAGAAACGTGGCTGAGCGTGAATGCCTCGGTTGAACGTCTCTCTAAGACTGTGTGTCTAACAGAAACGGGGTTTTAGCAGCTAGGCGGAAACCTAGACTGCCCAACGCAAGAGCGGTAAAACTCCCTATCAATGTTGGCGCAGCGACGCCACAAAGGAAGGGGTCTCGAAAGGGGTCTTTCAGTTAGTGGCTGGACTTTATGTATGGAGCGCGAGCACGAGGCTGGAAGATATAACGTAAAGGCTTTGGAGTTCCATTATTTTCCTCTCCCTGTCGACTACGCGGAATCAGGGTTATCTACGGGATAACCATACATGGTGTTAGAAGTGCGTGCTTAATCGCGATTAATATCTACGAGAAGAATCACGATGACTAGCGAATCCCACGTGTCGCCAACTTCGGTAGCGACGGTTTCAAACGTTCGTCCTCCGAATGAATTTGATTTTGCAAAGCCATTATTATGGCCTACGTGGTTAAAAAGATTTGAAGGGTACATATCAGTAGCGAATCTCTCAGAAAAATTGGAGATAGAGGAGATAGATTTATTGTGCTACGTCATGGGAGAGAAATCGGAAGAAGTGTTGAATCAGCTTATGCTGGAGATGGGCGCTAATACGACGATCGAAATGGTAAAGTTGAAATTTACAGAGTATTTTTCGCCAAAGAAGAACACTATCTTCGAGAGGTTTGATTTCAACTCCAGAGTACAGCAGGCAGACGAAAGCGTGGACACTTTCGTAACAGCCCTGTACACTTCAGCAAGTACGTGCGAATTCGGTGCGTTAAAAGAGGAATTAATTAGCGACAGGATTGTGATTGGTATCCGAGACACCAAAACCTCAGAACGCTTGCAATTAATAGCAGATTTAACTCTGGAAAAAGCTATAACGATAGCTAGACAAGCGGAAGTGCAAATGAAAGAAGGCAAGTTTATTCGTAAAAAAATCAGTGATCGCAGTGAAGTCAATCGAGTAGCAAGCTCTCGAGACAAAAAACATTCGAATCCGGGAGGTAACAAACCGTACGCGAAAAGGAACACAGCGCCTCCAAACGCGGACCATGTTACCGTTGCGGTGTGCCACAACACGCCGAGGACAAGAAATGTCCAGCGCTGCACTCAACGTGCCGAAAATGTAAGAAGATCGGGCATTGGGATCGCGCCTGCAGGTCGAACAACCTTCACCGAGGCGTAGAGACCAACAAACAGAAACCCAGCGGAGTTCATCACATAAAAGACGGTTTGGACGAGGACACGTTTTTCTTAGGCGCGGTATCTAAAAAACGAGAGCGGACAGGTAATAGGTTTTTAGTCAATATCGCGGTGGCTGAGTTCGGAAAAAGTGTGGAGTTTCTTGTAGATACCGGCGCGGACGTTACATGTGTTTCGCAGGATTCGATTCCCGAAAATTTCGTAAATAAAATACTATCTACGCGGAAATTAATTCTCGGACCCGATGGAAAACAACTCAATGTAGTCGGGGTTATGAAAGTAAGTTGCGTGAGGAATTCTAAAACGGTGTAATATGTATGTCCTACGTGGCTTGAAACAAAATTTGCTAGGGAAACCGGAAATTAATGCGTTAGAAATAATTAATACTATGCCGTCCGGCGACACCACAGTGGTGTCGTGCGCGAAATAGCTGTCAACGGCCGGCGACACCACAGTGGTGTCTTACGCGAAATAGTGGTCCACGGCCGGCGACACCACAGTGGTGTGTGCATAGTAGTACTGCACAGTGGCTAGCGGCAGCACTTTAGTATCTTTTGCATTCTGTAGGTGTTTTGTTTAGGTAACAATAAGTTACATACGTCAACAAGTTGTTTGTTTTTATAAGTATTTGTGCCCTTTCATCATGGCAGACAAATCAAAAAACCAAATAAAATACCAAAGAAAATATAAATAAACAAATATATAAAACAAACAAATTTTGTATTTATTTACGTATGTATATCTTCAAAATTTCATGAAAGTAGGGAAACAGGGTTGAGAACTTATGAGAACTAACGATGAGATTAGTAAAATTTAACAATCTATAATCTCGCGAAAATGTCAAAAACGGCCGGCGACAAGCCAAGTAATCCGAATTAGCGCTGCCGGCGCCAAGCGAATAAATTTTTACGAGACGTGCGGACGGCAAAGTGTTAAGAGTATTAATGGTTTGAACATAGTAAAATCTAGTGAGAAAATTGTACAGGAGTATGGTAATATTTTTAACGGCCTGGGACAATTTAAGAGAGAACTGGAAATTCACTTAGTAGAGAATGCACAGCCTTTCTTTCAAACTACGCCACGAGTTGTCCCTATAGCCTTATTACCAAAGTTAAAGAAAGAACTTAAAAGGTTAGTAGAGGCACAGGTAATCAAACCAGTGGATTTTCCCACGGATTGGTGCAGTCCAATAGTTGTAGTACAAAAGCCCAAGTCGGATGAGATTCGGTTATGCTGGATTATACAAAACTTAAATCTTGGGTCAAACGCGCGGTTTTCCCAGTGCCAAGAATAGACGTTGCACTTACGAAATTAGAGGGAGCAAGAATATTTTCGAAGCTAGATGCGAAAACTGGATTCCATCAGATAAGGTTAGCTGCGGAAAGTCAATGTGTAACCACATTTATTACTTCTTTCGGTCGGTACATGTACACGCGCTTACCATTTGGTATTAATTGTGCCCCCAATTATTTTTCAAAGATGTTTTCGGACTTATTTGCAGACTTAGAAAACGTGATTGTCCATGCAGTTGACATTCTAATTTACGCTGGCTCTGAAGAGCAATATGATAAAATTTTGAGAGTAGTATTGCAACGCTTACAAAATGAACGCTTACATGAAGGCTATTTTGGAATCAGTAAGTGTCGAGATAGGGCAAAGCAATCAGTGTGGTGGCTCGGTTTGAGCACACAGTTACGTAATTAGATCGAAAACTGTCCGAACTGCATTCATGAGAAAAGAAATATAGCACAACCGTTCGTTAAAGAAGACTTCCCGGAAAGGCCGTGGCAAAAGATAGCCTTAGATTTGTGCAAATGGAAACAATGGTTTTTTATCATAACGGACTACTACAGTAGATTTTTCGAGATTTGTCCGTTAGGTCCATGACCGAGTCGGAAATTATAGAGAAATGCAAGGCTGTGTTTGCTAGGTTAGGAATCCCAGAGATTGTAAGAAGTGACTGTGGCACACAGTTTTCTTCGGGATTCCGGAAATTCGCAGACGAATTTGATTTTAAACACATTACTAGCTCTCCAAAATTTTCACAAAGTAATGGTGCAGCGGAAGCAGCTGTAAAAATTGCTAAGGCTATATTAAAAAAATGCGATGATATTAATTTGGATCTTTTGGCCTATCGGTCAATACCGCTTAAAAACGGTTTTTCACCTACCGAATTGTTATATTCGAGGAAAATACGCTCCCGCGTTCCAGTCTTGCCTAAGAATTTAGGTACTTTTACGCAACATGAGCATGTAGCTCTTAAAGAAAAAGCAGAAAAGAAAAGGCAGGAGCGTATGTATAACAAGCGGCATCGCGTTACGAATTTATCGGAATTAGCTATAGGAGATAAGATATGGATTATTGACATGCGATCGTACGGGGAAGTAATAGGCAAAGATTTTAATTCATTTATAATCAGGACCGAGCGAGGAAACACAGTTCGCCGTAATCGGTGGCATTTAGTTCCTGCACCGTATAAACAGGAGTTAGTAGAGATGGACAGTGGTCCCCCGTTTATACCCGACGGTATGCCGGATGATATCAGGGAAACAGCTCACACGGCTAAAGGCATAGTGAATACGAATGCGAGTCCTACGCGGAGTATCGTTACTCCTGATATATCAGAAAATACTCGGGTAGAAGCGCGTCCAGAAAATGGTGACACCTCGGGCGTACCAGCACCTACAGCGAGTAATCTTGATGACTATATACGCGGTGACATGCAGCGGAGGTCTACTCGTCAGCGTAAACCTCCCGAACGTCTGAATGTGGGAATGTAAGCTTTGTGAAATTATTTTTAAGTCTTTTCAATGAAAAGGGAAAGGTGTTGTGTAAGCGCTTCGGACTAGGGAGTTTTGGCTCCGTAAGTAGATGCGCGAGATGGCGCAAGAGAGGTTAAGGAAGGGGTCTCGAAAGGGGGCTTCCAGTTAGTGGCTGGACGTTATGTATGGAGCGCGAGCACGAGGCTGGAAGATATAACGTAAAGGCTTTGGAGTTCCATTATTTTCCTCTCCCTATCGATTACGGGAGGATTATCTACGGGATAACCATACACAGCATTTCAGCTGAAGCCTGTAAATCCTCTTTGACGCTGACTCTCAGTCCTAGGAGTACTGTCGGAAGTATTTTTGCCCAATCTGTGGTATTGTGGCACATAATGGCAGCCTTAAGTGACCTATACTACCACTCTATCATCCCGTTTGCAGCCGGATGATAAGCTGTTGTCCTAATTCTTTTGCATCCAACCAAGTTGGTAAGAGCTCGAAATATTCGCGACTCGAATTGGGTTCCTCTGTCTGTTGAGATTGTATCGGGTGTCCCGAACCTTGATATCCACGTTGAATAAAGCGCTGCAGCTACTGTTTTCGCGGTCCTGTCTGGTATCGGTACTGATTCCGGCCAACGTGTGAATCTGTCTATAACAATTAAGCAATATTAATTGCAATATTAATTGCTATTTATTTCCTTGCATTGTCATTCATGTAGTTTATTATTCGTTATTTTCTTAAACCGCTTTGTATTAAGCAGAGCGCTTGTTCACGCGTCAAAAGCCAAGCGTCCGGCCGCGAGCCAACGCTCCCGAGCCGGAGCTCGCGCCAGCTGAGCGCTCTCATTGGTCGGGGTTTTTTATTAATAATTCCTTAACCACGCCTCGGACAACTTTTTCGCAAAGGAAAATGTTGTTTAGAATTGCGTCAGGTACCTCCCATTTCAATATCTTACACTAGTTCTGGGACACCCTGTATATATGTTTTCGTAAATAATAAAACAAAGATAAAGATAGTAAGTCTTTATTCGCTTTATAAAAACTTTTATAAAAACGCACGTGTGTTCTCTCATCTAAAGTCTTATACCAGA
The DNA here is from genome assembly GCF_001652005.2 of Ceratina calcarata. Lineage (NCBI taxonomy): Eukaryota > Metazoa > Arthropoda > Insecta > Hymenoptera > Apidae > Ceratina > Ceratina calcarata. Next base: position 8,652 of record NW_017135432.1, on the reverse strand, counting down.
GATGAAGAGGGAGATTGCTCATTTCTTTGTTCGAAAGTGGACACGGCTCAGTACCGCACTCTAGTGTCAATGTCAATTATTTGAGGGGAAGTAGACCAAAGTAGACGTAGTTTAGGAAGGGACTGCGCACTACTCCCCTCAAGAAATGAACACGCTGAAAAGAGCTGAAAATGCACGTATAAGATTTGCCATGCTCGTGCCTAGTGTATTCGACTACAAGCGCCCCATCTCGCGACCGGCTTCATGCATCTCCTAAAAGAAGGGGCGCATGTCGAGTGACACAGTACGTGCTGACTGTCAGGCAAGCGAATTTCAAATTCACTCCTCGAGGCTCGGAGTCTTCGAAGCTCCGTGTGTTCGAATCCCAGACAATCCAGTTTTTTTTCTTTATTGTTTATTCATCTGAAAAAATTCCGACACGTCTGTAACGTAATTGGGCACGTCTGAGAATTATTTCAGATTTTTTTGTTACAAAAGTAAGAAATGTCAGAAATAAGAGAGTGCTAAAAATATTTTTGTTCACATAGAAATTGTTCGGATACACTGTCCATATT
>NW_017135432.1:4740-6574 GCF_001652005.2 Ceratina calcarata | reverse complement strand
CCATTAAAGACTCTTTCTTCATAATTTTATAATATTAGTTATCGCGCATACAACCGCTAGTATTAAGTGGCGAGTACATTGTTAGTGCGAATACGAGGTTCGCCATTACGCGCACGCACGTGCTCGCGCCTTTCGCCTTTCGAAATAAATATTCCTTGAAACAAAAGCTAGTCTACCTGTTCATTTGCTGATCTAATAATTATGGCCCACGCGCCATACCTTAAGCTCTCTTGCGCCATCTCGCGCACCTACTTACGGAGCCAAAACTCCCTAGTCCGGAGCGCTCACACAACATGCTGTATGGTACCACGTTAAAAGTTCCTGGCGAATTCTTCATATCCGAAGATACGCCGGCACCGGACCCTCAAATTTTCGTGGAAATCTTCCGACAGCACATGCTGCAAGTCAGGTCGGTTCCAGCAGCGCATCATGAAAATAGAAAAGTCTTCGCGCATAAGGATCTTTACTCGTGCACACACGTTTTCGTACGTGTAGATGCTGTATGTAACCCCTTGGAGCAACCATACGAAGGACCGTACAAAGTAATGAGTCGGGCAAGGGATAACGTATTCATCGTTAATGTAAACGGTACACACGTCAGTATTACGACTGAAAGGCTGAAATCCGCTTTTGTCACGTAAGGCGTGTATTTTTTGAAATAATTGTTGAACTCTTGAAATCACCACTAGGAACAATCAATTTATTTGCAAGATACAAAGTAGACACGCACAGTAACTCAGACGATTGCTGACTGCCTCAGGATGAGAGGGTAGGGCTATTTAAGGGTTTGAGAGAAATGACCTTTGGATATGAAGAAGTAGTGGGAAAAGTTCGGAAGATGACAAGGTTCAGAATGAGTAATGGTGACTTTGGTGACTGGCTATTGGATTAGATAAGGGATGAAGCAGCTTAGGTACATGTTTACGGATTGAGACATCTTTAGGTACATGTTTATGGATGACACATGTTTACGGATGAGACATCTTTAGATATATAAATGACATAAAAATATCTACGTGAATAACAGTTGTTATGTGTAGCCTGATTGATATCCGTTTGTTATTTTATAAATGCTAATGTTTCAAAGCGGACGTCACACTTTCGTAGAGGCCACGGAAATGGACGAAACGATGGAGGGAACAACCAATGTAGCAGCCGAACATCAGCCATTCGCGCAATTAAAAACCTACCCCGGACTAGCGAAGAAGCTTGGTAGACCAAGCTCCTCGGGAGGGGGTGATGTGGCGAATGTCGGTACGAGAGACATCGTCGTTGTCGGCGGAGCTGAGCGTCACCAGCGCTCTGTCCGAATTTCACGTACCTGAAAGCAGGGCTGGGATAATTTTTCCCGCACGGTTCGCTTCCCCTGTTTTCCGCCCGTATTTCGATCCCCACTTCTATTCCCCCCATGCAAGAGCAACTAAGAAATTGTTTAAATATTACAGAAAACAAAGCAATTAGATTAGTTACGTTCGCTCAATAAATGTAACATACTCAATGAAATAACTAACAACTTTATAAATTACAGAGTAGCTAAAATTATAAAAAAATGGGAAGAGAATTAGAGTTAAACTTAATCGTTCCTCTTTAAGTTCACCTGTTCCTAGAAGAACGTCACTGGGTCAATGTGCCGAAACCTGGTACTTGAAGATAAAACACATGGATAGCAGTGATGTTTAGAGCAGGTCACTGACAGATATGGCCATGTGTTTTAGTTTCGAGTGTCAGGCTTCGGCACATTGACCTACTGAAATTCTTTTAGGAGCAGGTGAACTTAAAGACGGACGACTAATTTCAACTCTAATTCTTTTCCCATTTTTTATGCTTTACCTAC
>NW_017135432.1:1701-3596 GCF_001652005.2 Ceratina calcarata | reverse complement strand
CACTAACAGAATGCAAAAGATACTAAAGTGCTGCCGCTAGCCACTGTGCAGTACTACTATGCACACACCACTGTGGTGTCGCCGGCCGTGGACCACTATTTCGCGTAAGACACCACTGTGGTGTCGCCGGCCGTTGACAGCTATTTCGCGCACGACACCACTGTGGTGTCGCCGGACGGCATAGTATTAATTATTTCTAACGCATTAATTTCCGGTTTCCCTAGCAAATTTTGTTTCAAGCCACGTAGGACATACATATTACACCGTTTTAGAATTCCTCACGCAACTTACTTTCATAACCCCGACTACATTGAGTTGTTTTCCATCGGGTCCGAGAATTAATTTCCGCGTAGATAGTATTTTATTTACGAAATTTTCGGGAATCGAATCCTGCGAAACACATGTAACGTCCGCGCCGGTATCTACAAGAAACTCCACACTTTTTCCGAACTCAGCCACCGCGATATTGACTAAAAACCTATTACCTGTCCGCTCTCGTTTTTTAGATACCGCGCCTAAGAAAAACGTGTCCTCGTCCAAACCGTCTTTTATGTGATGAACTCCGCTGGGTTTCTGTTTGTTGGTCTCTACGCCTCGGTGAAGGTTGTTCGACCTGCAGGCGCGATCCCAATGCCCGATCTTCTTACATTTTCGGCACGTTGAGTGCAGCGCTGGACATTTCTTGTCCTCGGCGTGTTGTGGCACACCGCAACGGTAACATGGTCCGCGTTTGGAGGCGCTGTGTTCCTTTTCGCGTACGGTTTGTTACCTCCCGGATTCGAATGTTTTTTGTCTCGAGAGCTTGCTACTCGATTGACTTCACTGCGATCACTGATTTTTTTACGAATAAACTTGCCTTCTTTCATTTGCACTTCCGCTTGTCTAGCTATCGTTATAGCTTTTTCCAGAGTTAAATCTGCTATTAATTGCAAGCGTTCTGAGGTTTTGGTGTCTCGGATACCAATCACAATCCTGTCGCTAATTAATTCCTCTTTTAACGCACCGAATTCGCACGTACTTGCTGAAGTGTACAGGGCTGTTACGAAAGTGTCCACGCTTTCGTCTGCCTGCTGTACTCTGGAGTTGAAATCAAACCTCTCGAAGATAGTGTTCTTCTTTGGCGAAAAATACTCTGTAAATTTCAACTTTACCATTTCGATCGTCGTATTAGCGCCCATCTCCAGCATAAGCTGATTCAACACTTCTTCCGATTTCTCTCCCATGACGTAGCACAATAAATCTATCTCCTCTATCTCCAATTTTTCTGAGAGATTCGCTACTGATATGTACCCTTCAAATCTTTTTAACCACGTAGGCCATAATAATGGCTTTGCAAAATCAAATTCATTCGGAGGACGAACGTTTGAAACCGTCGCTACCGAAGTTGGCGACACGTGGGATTCGCTAGTCATCGTGATTCTTCTCGTAGATATTAATCGCGATTAAGCACGCACTTCTAACACCATGTATGGTTATCCCGTAGATAACCCTGATTCCGCGTAGTCGACAGGGAGAGGAAAATAATGGAACTCCAAAGCCTTTACGTTATATCTTCCAGCCTCGTGCTCGCGCTCCATACATAAAGTCCAGCCACTAACTGAAAGACCCCTTTCGAGACCCCTTCCTTTGTGGCGTCGCTGCGCCAACATTGATAGGGAGTTTTACCGCTCTTGCGTTGGGCAGTCTAGGTTTCCGCCTAGCTGCTAAAACCCCGTTTCTGTTAGACACACAGTCTTAGAGAGACGTTCAACCGAGGCATTCACGCTCAGCCACGTTTCTAATACTCCGAGTTATCCGGCAGCATCGTTGAGTATAACGCGCATACGTTCTCGCGGATTATTGTTAATAACAGTCTCCATTAAAGACTCTTTCTTCATAATTTTATAATATTAGTT
>NW_017135432.1:0-1439 GCF_001652005.2 Ceratina calcarata | reverse complement strand
TGTTTTATTATTTACGAAAACATATATACAGGGTGTCCCAGAACTAGTGTAAGATATTGAAATGGGAGGTTCCTGACGCAATTCTAAACAACATTTTCCTTTGCGAAAAAGTTGTCCGAGGCGTGGTTAAGGAATTATTAATAAAAAACCCCGACCAATGAGAGCGCTCAGCTGGCGCGAGCTCCGGCTCGGGAGCGTTGGCTCGCGGCCGGACGCTTGGCTTTTGACGCGTGAACAAGCGCTCTGCTTAATACAAAGCGGTTTAAGAAAATAACGAATAATAAACTACATGAATGACAATGCAAGGAAATAAATAGCAATTAATATTGCAATTAATATTGCTTAATTGTTATAGACAGATTCACACGTTGGCCGGAATCAGTACCGATACCAGACAGGACCGCGAAAACAGTAGCTGCAGCGCTTTATTCAACGTGGATATCAAGGTTCGGGACACCCGATACAATCTCAACAGACAGAGGAACCCAATTCGAGTCGCGAATATTTCGAGCTCTTACCAACTTGGTTGGATGCAAAAGAATTAGGACAACAGCTTATCATCCGGCTGCAAACGGGATGATAGAGTGGTAGTATAGGTCACTTAAGGCTGCCATTATGTGCCACAATACCACAGATTGGGCAAAAATACTTCCGACAGTACTCCTAGGACTGAGAGTCAGCGTCAAAGAGGATTTACAGGCTTCAGCTGAAATGCTGTGTATGGTTATCCCGTAGATAATCCTCCCGTAATCGATAGGGAGAGGAAAATAATGGAACTCCAAAGCCTTTACGTTATATCTTCCAGCCTCGTGCTCGCGCTCCATACATAACGTCCAGCCACTAACTGGAAGCCCCCTTTCGAGACCCCTTCCTTAACCTCTCTTGCGCCATCTCGCGCATCTACTTACGGAGCCAAAACTCCCTAGTCCGAAGCGCTTACACAACACCTTTCCCTTTTCATTGAAAAGACTTAAAAATAATTTCACAAAGCTTACATTCCCACATTCAGACGTTCGGGAGGTTTACGCTGACGAGTAGACCTCCGCTGCATGTCACCGCGTATATAGTCATCAAGATTACTCGCTGTAGGTGCTGGTACGCCCGAGGTGTCACCATTTTCTGGACGCGCTTCTACCCGAGTATTTTCTGATATATCAGGAGTAACGATACTCCGCGTAGGACTCGCATTCGTATTCACTATGCCTTTAGCCGTGTGAGCTGTTTCCCTGATATCATCCGGCATACCGTCGGGTATAAACGGGGGACCACTGTCCATCTCTACTAACTCCTGTTTATACGGTGCAGGAACTAAATGCCACCGATTACGGCGAACTGTGTTTCCTCGCTCGGTCCTGATTATAAATGAATTAAAATCTTTGCCTATTACTTCCCCGTACGATCGCATGTCAATAATCCATATCTTATCTCCTATAGCTAAT
>NW_017135431.1:0-415 GCF_001652005.2 Ceratina calcarata | reverse complement strand
TTAAATATATCAAATGGGTCCTTGGTTGTTGGAGGGTGCTTGTAAGGAAATTAAAAATGAAAACATTTTAAAAAAGGTAGCTGTTCAGTGGTGGTATTTTTATATATATAGGATGACAACTTGAGTAAAGGAATATTTCTTTTTAGCATGTAACACGTGCCTGATGAGTCGATCTTATTGTTCGCACGAGAAGAGTAAGATAGAAGGAGGAATATTTAATGGAAACTAACGGATTACGAATGAATATGATACTGACTTGAAATAGTATTTATGAGATAAGGTAAGGGGTTTGAAAAAATAAATTTTTGCTCTTCCTTTTTGAAGATGAAATTTCTATGTTTTTACAAATATTGAAATTATTTAATTGGTATGATGTCTAGGAATATGCAGACGTTGTTAAGTGAAGAAGCTGAAA
>NW_017135430.1:0-415 GCF_001652005.2 Ceratina calcarata | reverse complement strand
GAATGAAGGGGATAAAAAAGTAAAAGTAAAGTTCATTAGAAAAATATTCATGATTAATATTTATCATTATCGTCAACAAATCTTCAGATGCATCACTAACAATCCAATGAATTTAATTCTGCAAAAGCCGGAAGACTCTCATATTCTGGTTGCCAAGGAGACCTAACTGTCAAGCCCTTAAATAAGACCCTTTTAGTACAGGAGACGTAGGGGAATGAAATTTCAAGACTTCTTTTTATGAGAAGCATATTATAATAACGAATCTAGCGAAAGACGTCAGTGGAGTACGGAAACAATTTTTCTACACTACATAAGATAATTACGACCCAAGCTTGAAAATTAGAAAATATAATCATGTTCGTCTCATTAAAAAATTCTTTAATATAGCACTTTGTTTATATTATTATTATTAATT
>NW_017135429.1:0-415 GCF_001652005.2 Ceratina calcarata | reverse complement strand
TTGGCCCCCCGAAACGATTCCATCCGCTAGCGTCGCAATCTTCGCTTAATATCTCTAACGACGTCTTACGTCTCCTTGCGTAGGAGGAGACCTTCTCGGAGTTCGCGAAACTATTTCGCGGAAGAAGGAAATTTTCATGGAAACAAGTGCTCAGCGAGGCGCGTCTTTTACTAAACAAATACTAACAACAGACACGGGAGAAACGTGTTCTAAGCAGCAAATATAAGGCAGCCAGATTGCATCATTTTACATGAGTTAAGAGCATTGTTACTACGTAACAGAAATAGAATTTATGATAAATCATTCATGTGAAATATGATATAACTTTCTGACTTTGCTGGCATTAACAATTCTTTATAGAATTACAAATGTTTAATCAACGAGACGATGGAAATTGAAAAATATTTAGAAATAG
>NW_017135428.1:0-415 GCF_001652005.2 Ceratina calcarata | reverse complement strand
ATATATGTGCCAAGTTTCATGTGGATCGGACAAACAGTTTCGGAGTCTATTAGTCATATACAAATATACAAACATCCATTTTTATATGAGCCGTTCAGTGCACACATCGATTAACTCCACTGTTTGAAAAATTTTAAATTTATGTATCAAAGCACTTAGTATAGTCATAATATGTGCTTTGACACATCAATTCTTGTGGCTAGGCTTAGCTTCCCTCTTGCCCCGCGAACCGCTTCCACTCTCGGAATTCGTATTCCCTAATGTTTTCTGCTATTCGAAGTGCAGCAGTACATGATGTTTCTTACTGCATCTAGTACACCCTCTCTCGTTGTTGCAGAGGGATGCAGTATGGTCAGACGCTAAGCATATGATGCACTGTCCGCTCGCTTTAACGTAGTCGTACCGGGCCTTCGGT
>NW_017135427.1:0-415 GCF_001652005.2 Ceratina calcarata | reverse complement strand
TGTCCGTGTACAGATGGATGTTCAAATGGATGCGCAAGAACACACCTTACGTTTTTACATCATGGAATACCCTGTATATTATGTTATTTTGTTTTACCAATAATACGATAGATTTAGTGCGTATTGTTGCGCCCTGTTCCACAATCGCAATTGATGCGGTTTACAGAATGCGAGGAGTGACTTGGTTGTTGGTCACAATAAAAATGCAATGATTGTTTAACTAAAGTGGACTGTATTTTGTATAACTATATAACGCGTCTTAAAATCAACTTGACCTATTCTTTGAGTTTCTCGCGTGATGTTCTCTGGTTGATGAACGAAACTCTTCTGACCCTGCTCGCTGCTGGACAAAACTCCTTCTGTAAGAAGGTCAGGAATTTAACAGTCAAAACTTTAAACGTTTTATTGAATATGT
>NW_017135426.1:0-415 GCF_001652005.2 Ceratina calcarata | reverse complement strand
TAAATTCTTAGGAGTGAAAGGAGAGGATGCAGCTCAATTCAACTCCTCTCGTTCTGTCTTTGTTTTTCGTGGATTTCTTTTGTGCTCATGACTACTCTAGCTAAAGATTCAACAGCACCCCAGCTCGTTTTAGAGGACAAGAGTGCAGCGAAAATATCATTGAGGGAATATAAGATACAGGTAATCTGGAAGGTAGCGGTTCTATGCTCCTGCCAAGCAGGGCAGTGGAAAAAAGTATGTATATTGTCGTCGAGTAGGGAGTGGCAATGGTGGCAGGCTTTGGAGGGTTCCTTACCGATCTGGCATAGGAATTTGCCAAAGCAACCGTGGCCATTGAGCAGTTGAGATAAATGGTATGTAAGACTTCCATGTTTTCGTTCGACCCATTCTTTAAACAGCGGAAGAATCGCCGAGA
>NW_017135425.1:0-415 GCF_001652005.2 Ceratina calcarata | reverse complement strand
ACATATATATGTATATATATTTATGTGTGGAGATATACTTTTCTATGTTTAGTCGTTAACCAAGTAAGACAGGGGGGGAGGGGTAAATCCACCCCCTTGGACATGCTTATGGTAGCAGAGCTTTAATCGGGAGTAGCGGAGTCGAAACGGCTCGAGAACCGAAATCAATTAACGGTCATGTACAGAGATTGATTTCGCCGCGTTTCTATTGTACCATTCAATCTAAACATTACAACGCCAATAGGCTTGCCACGGTGTCAATTATGTACGCATCTGCTTAGAACGAAGCCGGGGCTGCGAAAGACAAACGCGGCTATTAATTCCAGCTGCTTGATCTTCCACGGTAAATAAAATGTTCGTAATAAATAAAAAAAAGTTGACAAATAAGTAAAATTGTTTTTAGGATCTTTTATAT
>NW_017135424.1:0-415 GCF_001652005.2 Ceratina calcarata | reverse complement strand
TAGGCACCTCCCCGCGTCCCTCACGCCCCCCGATGATACCCCTGAACCTCCTTAACATCCCTATCTCCGTAAAAGGTCGTAGGATCATGCGTCATTAATGATTCAAATCAAAATCAGGACAGGAATTTACGATTTCTGTTTGGCTAAGCTCTCAATGCGGTTCACAACCTGATCACTAATTCGTATTCGCTAAAACACAATTCATCTTACGTGAGTATCGTTAAACATAATACTTTTAGGACGTTAGACTATGCTGCAAGATTATAGGTACAATTGGAAAATGACCTACCGAATTCTATATTAATATTCGCGCTAACATTATGTACAGTAATAGTACCATTTAATTTAATGTTTCATTTCAATCCATTTTAACGAAGCATGCAATTTTCTAGTGTGACCGCGATCAATAACGTGT
>NW_017135423.1:0-415 GCF_001652005.2 Ceratina calcarata | reverse complement strand
TGTTATTTTTAATTTGATACCTACTTAGTAAATTTAAAGACATGTGTAAGCGCCTGTTGGCCGATTAACTTTAATTGCCTCGTGGCAAACTCACTTTCTTCATGAATATAAGTTTCTGAAACAAAATGACTCCCAATCCTAAACTACTAGCATCAGTGTGCAACTCCGTTTCTGCATTCGGTTTGTATATACACAGTACTGAAGGACTAGTCAATTCCTCTTTCAGTCGTTGAAACGCATTCACACACGCTTCATCGAATACAATCTCAACGTTCTTTTTAATGAACGCTTGTAAAGGTTTAGCTTTAATTGAATAATCGTTAATACATTTCCTAAAATAGTTCGACAAATCTAAAAAAATTCGCACCTCTCTAACATTATTAGGACGCGGAAAATCTAGTATCGCTTGTACATA
>NW_017135422.1:0-415 GCF_001652005.2 Ceratina calcarata | reverse complement strand
GTTTGACGGGGGGATGATGGGTGGTTAAAAATCGATGCGGTAAATCTGAATCTCATTGAATGCTCGTTGGTTAACGGGAGGGGGGCAATTATGGTAGCATGAATATTTATGGAAAATCGTGCACCGTGTAATCTTTATGAGACACAACGGCCGCGGGATGTCGCGTTCAGTCGTTCCGGCGATGCCACGGCTTGGTTTACTTTGTCGGCGTACCTTCGCCGAACTCAATTACCCTCGCGACGAGAATGCGTAAACTGAATACAGTAACGTGTAAAAATCTCTAATCTAGTCTAATTTTATTAATATCATCATTTAAAATCGCTGTTCAAAAGTATACTTCGTTCTCGTTTTTTATTCTGCTGGTTTCTTGAAAATGGTAATAAATCAATAGCACATTTTTTGCTATACTCAAACT
>NW_017135421.1:2435-11338 GCF_001652005.2 Ceratina calcarata | reverse complement strand
AAATATTGTTGGCGAGTAAAATTTGATGACATTATTAACGCTAATGCATCTTCTGAAGATACTTCCGAGGATTGAGGATCTCTATTTACATTTAACTTCCGCCACATTTCATTCGCTTCAGTAGCTAATGCCGACATAACTTTTTTCATTATTTTCGCTGCTGATATATTTCCAGTTTTCTGTAAACTTCGGATTGCTGCATGTATTAAAACATCTGCTTCTATATTTTCGAGAATGTCATCTGTCCTGCGACGTTTACTCCGATCACATAAATCACCAAATACTATTTTTGGTCGTCCTCCTTTGGATGAGGACTCATGATCGCTAGGTCCCGAAAATATATAATCCGGAAAGCGCATATTCTCCGCTAACCAATCCTTATTTTTTTCTATGAAATAAACATTATTCCTACGGGAATCGTGCCACCGCTTTTGATATTTATAGAAAAATTGATTTTTTAATGTAGTACTAATAATCTCCCTGTTTTTAACATTGTCTACAACGTACAGTTCTTCGATAACATAATCTGTCAATTTTTTTAAGTCTACAGTCTTTAATACCATACTCTTCACATGTAGTTGCATTCGCGTGATACTCTGCATATTTCAAAATGCCTTGACTTTACTGTTCATAATTAAGGGTTTTTAATGCAATAAATTTTTCACACTTTTTAATTCACAGCTTGTAATAAAAAAATGAAATCAACACACCACAATTCACACTAATATTTTACTGATCTCCAAAAATTCACTATGTGCACTCTATAGCCGTTCAAGACGTTTTAAGCAGTTCTCAGTTTTGCACGTTTTGACGTCGTAAAAAAATGGAAAAAACGTAGAAGGGGAAACATTCGTGAAAATACGTTGCAGGTAAAAAAATGTGCAAAACACGTGAGAGTGTCATAAAGCATTACCTCAAAGTTATGCCTCGGCCTGGGTCTTGACCGTTTTTTACGACCACTGACGAGACATCCTTTTCGCGTTTGCAATAACCGTTCGATTCCGTTGTTGTGTATGAGAAGCTAATATTACTTGACCGTGCTTGCAGCATTTGCTTGGAGTCTGTAACGCATTTGCTACACGCCCTCGAAAAAGTCATAGGAATACAAGCATTGGAAAGGAATCTTGAACCCGAACCCGAAGTTATTACTTTATTGCCCATTATAGTTAGTCGTACGGGTCGGCACGTAGGCTTCAAATAAGCACCCTTCCCAGATGTCGACTTAAACACCGATAATCCAATTCAAAATTATTGTTTACTAAACCGTCGAGTATCATAAAAATGCAACTTGACGCACCGTACGTTTTACGTAAACTCCTGCAATACGCTTTTTCCCCTCTCCTGTGAAGAGTAGCAGCTAGTAGCAGGTAAAACTTGTTTAATATCATTCAATATACATTTATCTATGATTTCAATGTTGATAGAACGCGGAAATCGACGGCAATCAGTTTATAACTCTACATAAATCGAGAGAAACACTAAAAATTACACTTTCTTTAATTAGCTTTAGTTTCTACAGTATGTAATGAATGAGATCGAGAGTGATACTCATTTTTTCGTCTTGAATACAGCTTTCAATTAAGTACTTACACAAAGTTATAAGTTGTACAGGTATCATTTTATCAGCCGTTAAAGCAGACGATTGTCTGAAATACTAGAAACCTACGAAATTCATGATATTCATTCGAAAGTCAGTACTCAATTACTCAATAATGGAATAGAATTTTAAGAAATCGAACCCAGGACATTATGCTCCATTCATTACTTGATATATTTTTAATAAAATCTTACATTTTTCTTTGAACTCAAACAATAGGTTTTGTCCGCGTTTTTCGCGTTTCAACCCACTGTGCGACGACGAGGCCTGACCCAAGCAGGAATAATAAACAAAATAAAATAAATCACTAATATACGTTCGCTTCGCGAACGGTTATTTTACTTTTGTATTTTTTCGTTTTGAGGTCCCGACCGTTTACCGGTCGCGAGAATAAACCTTTTATTTTTCTAATTCTAAACAGAATTTACACGTGTCGAATTTATTTCTGCGTACCCCGCTTCTCCTCGCCCTCCGGACTCCCGTTAGAGTATCCTCTAACATTAAAAGGTCCTTCGAGCCGGATATAAAGAGAGAAGCAATTGCGAGTACGCAATTAAAAAGTAGAACAGTGATTACACTGCGCCCTATTCACATTTAATTTAATTGAAATTGAATTGACCGACATGGCAACCCCCACTTCTGTGACTATTGAAGGATTGAAAATTGACGTGTACGTCATCAATCATTTGGAGAGGTGTCAACGGATTGGTAATTTCAAATCCAATCTGCAGAAGAAAGCACGAGCGGACTACAACCTTTCCTACGTCCGAGGGCAACTTGAGATTCTCGACAGAGACTGGGATAGAGCCCTAACCCGACATGCAAGAATACTTGCAGAGTGAGGCAAGGGAAACGATGCCGTATTTCAAAACGGATTACATGGATGATTTCGAGAGAGTATACCATGAGACGATTGGATACATGTACGATCAAATTCGTCTTCTCGAAAAGCGGGAAGCGCCGGCGGAGCAGTCCGCGTTTAGCGGTTGCGCGAGCGTTGCACCTGCGGAACGTAGAGTGTCCGTTCGGTTACCGAAACTGGACCTCCCGCGTTTCAGCGGACATCATCCTGACTGGCCCGCATTCTGCAATCTCTTCACATCGACGGTCATAAGAAATCCAACATTGTCCAATGCCCAACGACTGCAGTATTTGTAAGCTGCACTGGACGGGGACGCCTCGTGTGCCGTCTCCTCGTTGGAACTCACAGACGAGAATTTCTCGATTGCCTGGGCGACGCTTGACAAGCATTACAATAACCCGAGATTGATTCAATCATCGTGGTTCCATAAGGTATTGCACCTTAAGCCCATCAAGCACGACAATGTTGAAAGTATCACGCAAGTAACCGTGGGCTTGCAGCAAGCCCTTAACGCACTACCTAAGCTAGGCGTAACGGTGGAAAATTGGGGTCCACTTCTAGTGTACCATATATCCAATCACTTCGATGACGAATTACACGGGGAATGGGAACAGGCTTCCGAGGATGCTCGAAGGTTCCCACCCTTCCCGAAAATCATGGACGTCCTTGAAAACAAGGTGAGTGCCCTCCTTGCGGCAAAGGATAGGTACAAAAAACCGAGCTCGACCAAAGTCGAAAAAAGGAACGTCAAGACCCATGCTGCAAACGTGGATACCACGTATGGGGAGTCATCGGAGTGCTCTGTATGCCGAATGCAGCATAAGTAAGAGGACTGCAACGAATTTCGGCAGCGTGATCAAAAAGGGCGATACTTTTGGGTCAAAGCACATAATCTCTGCCCTAGATGCCTGTCAGCTGACCATGCATTGAATTCATGCTGCAGCTCAAATCTGTGTAGTGTGTGCAATGAGCCGCATCACACCCTGCTGCATTACAAAAGCAGGGAGTAGTCAGTACCTGACAGAGAGGAAACGCTCCGTCGCGATGCGCGACGCGGTCAGGGAGCGAGTCGCAAAGATAAGAATCCTCCCAAACCAAAGGGCAAAGCACAAGCGACGTCAACAAGTAAGGCAGTAGCTTCGCACTGCAGTACGACGACCGAAAAAGCGGCAGAGATTAATTCAGTGCTGTTGGCAACTGCCTATATCCGTGTATACGGACCAAATGGCAAGACACGATATGCTCGGGCGCTCCTAGATCAAGGATCAGAGACGTCGTTCATTTCAGCGAATTTAGCGAATGAACTTTGCCTGCAAAGAAGGCGAACCCCAGCTACCGTTATAGGACTGGGGGGCGGACGATCTGCAACCATCAAGCATAGTGCCGAGGTTGGGATCGGCAATCGAAAAGGCCAAACGCCATTGTTGCGTACAAGTGCCTTGATTGTCGAAAAGATCTCCTCGTACACTCCACCACGGATCAGTGCTAGGATCCCATCTATTTTTGGGGATCTGGAATTAGCCGATCCACATTTCGCTGCCGACCAGCGAATTGATGTGTTGCTAGGAGCGGACATCTATGCGCGTATTTTGAAGGGCGGATTGCGTCGAGGAAATGACGAATCGCCAATCGCGCAGGAAACTGAGTTCGGATGGATACTGTCCGGACCAGTCCAGGGAGCTTCACCTTCTCAGACAGTAAGCACATTGCATTGCAATGTGCTAGAATCGTTGGATGCCGCGATTCGTCGATTTTGGGAGGTTGAAGCTGTGCCAATCGTTGCACATAAAACCCTGGAAGAGGCCGAGTGCGAAGAGCACTATAAAAGGACTGTCACACGAAACGAAGACGGCCGTTTCGTGGTCCGACTTCCCTTTAAACAGCCGCATCCGGAAGAAGCTCTAGGCGATTCACTGCGAATCGCGCTCTCCGCGTTGACGAGGCTGAGGAGAAAGTTGGACGCGGATTCCGCGCTCCTCAAATCCTACGTCGAATTCTTATCGGAGTACGAATCCATGAGTCATATGACTCGACTTCAGTCGATCGATTCATCGAGATTGTACATTCCGCACAGAGCCGTGGTGCGAGAAGAAAGCGTTACGACGAAATTACGCGTCGTTTTTAACGCTTCGAGCGCGTCAGCAGGCGGAAGCTCGCTGAACGATCTCCTTCACGTTGGGCCGAAGTTGCAGCGTGATATCACTGCAATTTTGACTAATTGGCTGCTTTATCAGTTCGTTATGGTAGCCGACATCGAGAAGATGTTTAGACAAATTCTCGTGGCCCCCGAGGATCGGAGATTTCAATGCATCGTGTGGCGCAGCCCAGAGGACAAGCGGCTTACCGCTTTTGAATTCAACACCGTCACTTACGGTACGGCCTGCGCTCCATATTTATCGATGCGAACATTGCTGGAACTTGCGCGAAAAGATGGAGATAAATTCCCGCTCGCCGTTCCAGTAATCGAGAACGACGTCTACGTCGACGACGTATTTATGACTGCACCTGATAAAACGCGACTAGAGAAATTACGCGTCCAGGTCTGCGCTCTTCTTAGAAGAGGAGGATTCCACCTGCGAAAATGGGCAGGGAATTCGGAGGATTTACTTCGAAATATCCCACAAAGTGAGCATTCTCACGCCGTGGACCTTACGCTATTCAGCGATTCAGAATTAAAGGTCCTCGGATTACGGTGGAAACCATCGGGAGATTATTTTTATTTCAATTTACAACGGTTTCATCCAACCGCGACGCCGATCACAAAGCGTACTTTGTTTTCAGAAATCGCGAAGTTGTACGATCCCCTCGGCTGGCTGTCACCAGTTGTGATCCGAGCCAAGATCTTGATGCAGGTGCAATGGTTGCAGAAGCTCCATTGGGACCAGCAAGTCACGGCAGAGACACACAGAACCTGGAATTCGTTCTGTGAGGATTGGATTAAACTGAATAAATTGAAGATACCCCGATGGGTAAGAATTGGAGAAGATATAGAGTCCGTGGAATTACACGGATTCTGCGATGCTTCGCTCGCGGCGTATTCCGCCACCGCGTATTTACGTGTCATCGCAGCCGATGCAAGCGTGCATACCTCGCTGCTAATGGCAAAAACGCGAGTTGCTCCAATTAAAACGCTGACAATTCCAGTATTGGAATTGAACGGCGCGCTCCTCCTCGCCGAGCTACTCCAACACCTACAGAGGTCACTTGCAGTTGCAGTGAAGCGCATAATCTGTTGGACAGATTCCACAATCGCGCTAGCTTGGTTAAGGAAACATCCGTCGACATGGAAGCTTGTAATAGCTAATCGAGTGTCGAAGATCCAGACGACCTTGCCGAACGCCGAGTGGGGGCATGTCCCCACTCGTTACAACCCCGCGGATTTGAACTCGCGAGGCGTTGAAGCGGAGGAGCTGTTAAATTCACAGCTCTGGTTCTCTGGACCATCTTGGTTGACCAAGACAGAAGTTGATTGGCCATCGATGCCTTCTTCGTTGGAAACTGAAGATGGAAAGCGCGTGGCTCACGCTCACGTCGCAAACACGGAAAGAGAATGGGAGTTTCTCCTAAGATTCTCAACGTGGAGACGCTTGTTGCGCGTCACTGCCTATTGCATCCGATTTTATCGGATAATAAAGGGTGAGCGAGAACGTGGCGAGTCCGCCTCACTCGATTCGTCGAAGTTGCGAGATGCAACGACCAGAATCGTGCAGCATATGCAACGAACGCATTTTAAAGAAGAGCTGAGTTGCTTAATGAAGCAACGGCCTATTCCCTCCAAGTCGCGATTACGCACGTTACATCCGTTCTTGGATGAGGAGAAAGTGCTAAGGGTCGGAGGCAGATTAGAGAATTCCGTGTTTGCATGGGAAACGAAGCATCCGATCATTTTGCCGAAGCATTACGTGTCTACACTAATTATTCGGCAATCACACATTCAAACGTTGCATGGAGGGCTGCAGCAGACGATGTTCAACGTCCGGCAAAGATTCTGGGTTCTCGGCTGCCGGGATACGACTCGTACGGTAATTAATAAGTGCGTGCGATGCAGTCGATGGCGCGCTCAGACGTCCGTGCAAATTATGCAGCACTTAATTGTGTCGGAACGAAGTCGACCGGCTCGCGCTTTCGCGAATTGTGGAGTTGATTACGCGGGTCCTTACCGCGTCCGAGACTCCGCTGGTCGCGGAAAAACGGCTCATAAGGCATATATCGCCGTGTTCGTTTGTTATACGACAAGAGCCATCCATATAGAACTCGTTCACGATTATACGACGAACGCGTTCTTAGCTGCATTCGAACGCTTCATCTCTCGACGAGGAATCCCATCTTGTGTGCGTAGCGACAATGGGACGAATTTCGTCGGAGCGCATCGGGAATTAATGCGAGAATTTAACCGCTGTTACAATTCACCTGAGATGCGTGATAAGTGTTCGGAACTGGGAATAAAATGGAAATTTAATCCGCCCAGTGCACCGCATTTCGGTGGTTTGCAAGAAGCTGGCGTGAAATCCGTGAAGCATCATCTCAAACGAGTGATGGGAGAGTTCACGCCGACAGGGGAAGAAATGCAGACATTACTTTGCAAAATCGAGGCTAGTTTGAATTCACGCCCGATTGCCCCGCTTAGTGACAGTGCAGATGATTATTCGGCGCTTACGCCTGGTCATTTTTTAATAGGCGAGCCGTTAAATGCACTGCCTAAGGAGTCCGTGGAAGAGGAAAGACTTGCACGCTTAACGCGGTGGAAAGTCATACAGAGATTCCACGAGCAGCTCTGGAAATGTTGGACACGAGATTATCTCCTGCATCTTCAGCAGCGTTATAAATGGCAAACCACCCAGGCGCAGTTGCAACCTGGTGATCTGGTGTTCGTCCAGAATCCTCTCCTACCCCCGAATCAGTGGGAACTGGGAAGAGTGATAAAGGTTTTTCCTGGACAGGACGGAAAAGTCAGAGTCGTTGAAATTCAAACGGCGAAAGGTAAGTACACAAGAGCGATTACGCGATTGTGTAAAGTACCCGTAGACGATGACCTGTCCGCACCAACATCACCGGCGCCTGAGGAATAAAAAACCGGACAATTCGGTAACAGAAGGGCAACGGGCAATAACAATTTCGGCCTAGAAATTTTTAGAGTACCCTTGCTTCCCCGCACCTCAGGTTGAGACAAAGGTGCGTAACGCTGTCGCGTTACCATCTCCCTTTGCACCTAGAGCGGAAGGGGGTTCGAGAATATTCGGACTTCTGCCGAATTAGCGAAGACCACGCTGGCCCTCATTAGTCCAAGGCATGTCGTCGGACGCGAATCGTGAGTTCCACGAAACCTTTGAGCGGGCGATGAATTTAGCTGAGGAAGCAAATATGGTGCAGCAAGGGGATCCAGTCCCGGAGATAAGGGAGGCCCAGGCTCCAGCAGCGGAGGTCCCTAACACCGGAACTCTACCGACGCTCAGTCCGGGATATCGTATCCCGAGAGTGGCCCCGGCGGTGGAACGTACGGCGGTAGAGCCTCTACTTTTCCCGCTCCCAGTGGATGGACAAGTGTCCATACCGGGACATATACCCTCAACAACGAGGAGGTATAGGGTGAACCTCGCGGGAGGCCGGTATCGGTTTCGCTTTGGGAGAGATGGGAGGCTGATATCTCTCACCTTCACCGAAGCCTCAGCTACGCGGGACCCATCAGCCGGGAATTCGAGGCCACAATCAGCTCCCGGACAAAAGAGGAAGACGGTGCAGGAAAGCTCCAGGAAACAGGAGAAAAAGAAGCGGAACAGACGCGGTTCCCGGGCGAGGTCGCCTCCACCCCAGCGTCGGAATAGACCGGGGAGAGACGACGACTTCGTCAATTTTCTTCAATCCTCCCTCGATTCCTGGAGAAATCGGTGAGTTTGAATATAAATTCCTCACTAGGCGCATTCATTTAGTTTATACCTATTTCCGGTTGCGCGATTCGCGCAAGGGGGGCGGTATGTTTGAAGATCGATTAAATTTATTTAAATTTGTTTCAAACGGTTTAAGAGCATCGCTCGGCCGTTCGTATTTCTTTATTTCGCATAATTAAAAGACACCGGCTATAAGAAACGGCGTAACGTTTCGCTAGCCGGCTGAGTCACCGCGAATATAAAAAATGATCAACACCGCCCGGCGAGCCGAATAGGTAGACGCCAGTACACGTGCTCCGAGTATTCGTGTCCGAATTCTCGGAAATTTACGTCACGAAACAAAGAAGGAAGAGCACTGATTAAACCAGGAAGGAATATTCGTCGATTCCGCCGCTTAGTGGGGAATCGAGGCTTCCTGGTGAGCTCGCGCTTTAACAGCGGTCTTGTCGGCAGTTGTCTGGCTACGAGTACGCATCGCTCAAGACAAATTTCAGTCTGAAATCGATCACTCGTTTAATCCAGGAATTTATGTATGCCATATGCTCTGATAGTGTTCTGA
>NW_017135421.1:0-1457 GCF_001652005.2 Ceratina calcarata | reverse complement strand
ATAGAACTCGTTCACGATTATACGACGAACGCGTTCTTAGCTGCATTCGAACGCTTCATCTCTCGACGAGGAATCCCATCTTGTGTGCGTAGCGACAATGGGACGAATTTCGTCGGAGCGCATCGGGAATTAATGCGAGAATTTAACCGCTGTTACAATTCACCTGAGATGCGTGATAAGTGTTCGGAACTGGGAATAAAATGGAAATTTAATCCGCCCAGTGCACCGCATTTCGGTGGTTTGCAAGAAGCTGGCGTGAAATCCGTGAAGCATCATCTCAAACGAGTGATGGGAGAGTTCACGCCGACAGGGGAAGAAATGCAGACATTACTTTGCAAAATCGAGGCTAGTTTGAATTCACGCCCGATTGCCCCGCTTAGTGACAGTGCAGATGATTATTCGGCGCTTACGCCTGGTCATTTTTTAATAGGCGAGCCGTTAAATGCACTGCCTAAGGAGTCCGTGGAAGAGGAAAGACTTGCACGCTTAACGCGGTGGAAAGTCATACAGAGATTCCACGAGCAGCTCTGGAAATGTTGGACACGAGATTATCTCCTGCATCTTCAGCAGCGTTATAAATGGCAAACCACCCAGGCGCAGTTGCAACCTGGTGATCTGGTGTTCGTCCAGAATCCTCTCCTACCCCCGAATCAGTGGGAACTGGGAAGAGTGATAAAGGTTTTTCCTGGACAGGACGGAAAAGTCAGAGTCGTTGAAATTCAAACGGCGAAAGGTAAGTACACAAGAGCGATTACGCGATTGTGTAAAGTACCCGTAGACGATGACCTGTCCGCACCAACATCACCGGCGCCTGAGGAATAAAAAACCGGACAATTCGGTAACAGAAGGGCAACGGGCAATAACAATTTCGGCCTAGAAATTTTTAGAGTATCCTTGCTTCCCCGCACCTCAGGTTGAGACAAAGGTGCTCCCTTTGCACCTAGAGCGGAAGGGGGTTCGAGAATATTCGGACTTCTGCCGAATTAGCAAAGACCACGCTGGCCCTCATTAGTTTACATGTCGAACGACGAGAACCGTGACTTTCACAGAAAATTCAACGACATGCTAACGCTAGCCGCCGAATCCGTGAAAATGGAGGTGCCGCACGAAGCCACCCCCGAGGCTGAGAAGTCGTCATCTGCTGAGGTCATCCACCGAGAGGAAAAGGTGGAGGCAGTTCCTAGATTGGATCCGGGATACCGGATCCCGAAAGTCCAGAAGAAACCCGAGCCAGAAGGGTCTACCCCGGCGCCGCTTAGTTTCCCCGTTCCGCTGGATGGACCGATTGTCGTACCGGGACACATACCGTCCACCACGAGGCGGTATCGGGTACATGTGGAGGGCGGCAAGTACATGTTCCGCTTCAACAAAGACGGGAGGCTGGTCTCGCTGACTTATCAGGAGATTCCGGCAGCGAAGCCCAGGCCACCGTGTACGACGAGACAGGAGAAACCGCC
>NW_017135420.1:0-415 GCF_001652005.2 Ceratina calcarata | reverse complement strand
GTTCCATAACTTATTTCTTCTTTGTAAATTTGGGTTTGTTTACCCGGAGATTGTAAGATCCCATTTTGGGGAATATGAATCCTATTCGGGACTGGATACCCTAGTGGTGGATATGCGTTTGGTGTTACAGAGTTTCCTATCCCTACTTCCTTTCTAGGAGAGCCTGTACACTGGTATTAATATATCAGAGAGGTGTAGAGTTGTATTAGTGTCACAGAGTTTCCCGTTCCCGATTTCTTCTAGGAGGGTCTACACACTAGGATTAATTAGGAGCACAGAATTTTTTTTGATTGAACGGAATTCCATATTTCCGTATGATAGTAATAACTCTTTTGTATTATAATCTTATATTTGCTTGAAGTACATCAAACGTTAGGTTTTTTAATTTACTTAACATTTTTCTTGTGGCTTCTTG
>NW_017135419.1:0-415 GCF_001652005.2 Ceratina calcarata | reverse complement strand
GTTTATTATAATTCTAGTTCTATTGGCTAAGAAATTATACTTAATCGTTCATCCCTTCAGACATCAACGATTCATTTCACGTTTCATTATTTTTTAAAACTTATCCTCCATCCTCTAAACTTATAAAATTGTATATAAAATGAACTAAACGTATTAGTACAGAATATGTGTACAGTAAAGAGCAAAACTGAACCAACGTTCTCTAAACCTGAAAAACTTTTTATAATCAGACGAAACAACCCAAGTTTTTTTGGACAGTGAGATATATTAATTTAGTAAATGCTACGTAAACTTTTGACAAAATTGAAACTGGTAAAAATCGTGAGAAAAAGAATGGAAGTCGCTTTTTTCACCTTTTTAACATGGATTTTCAATTAACATTTGAACAGCAAACTTTAACTATTCATATGAGATT
>NW_017135418.1:0-415 GCF_001652005.2 Ceratina calcarata | reverse complement strand
CGAACACGGACGGCGCCTCCTAATCCGACGACGGACGGGACGTTACATTCCCCGGCTATTCCGGAAATCAGGCCCTGAAGGTCTACGTCCCAAGTGTACTTGGTATTAAATAAACGGCGTTAGAATGTGAAAATCAGTGTCCGGTTTATTTCGCTTTCGTACCTCGATTCCGGCCACCTATCCCCTAACAGTTATCAGTAGCAAAAATATTGAAAGTAATAAGAATAAGTCGTAAAGTAATTCACAATTTCTTAAAAAATGTTGAGGATTGTGGCAAAAAGAAAAGTACTGGTCGGCAAACGAAAAACTATATAAGTTGATTCCGAATCGTATAGTAGAAGTAAAAGAACATAAAGGGGAATGTACCTATTATTAAACAAGTATACAGGGTGTCCCAAAACTAGTGTAAGGAATT
>NW_017135417.1:0-415 GCF_001652005.2 Ceratina calcarata | reverse complement strand
GAGGAGGAGCTCCAGGCGAGGGCGGAACGGCACCCCACGGGAAGCCCGGGGCCCCTTTAGGAAAAGGAATGTGAAGGGGTATACAACGAACAGGATTACGAATCGGGACACGCAATACGGGCAATGGAAAACGGACAAGAAAGTCTGGGAGGCGTATATGCACGCCAGAGACGAAATTAAGAAGAGAAACGAAATAGTAGTACCGAAAGAATCGGGAAAGGAAACGGAGAAACGAAATGAAGTCAAGGAGTCGCGTGCAACAGCGGGCACGAAACGAGCTCCACAAGCAAAAGCAAATGTATCGCCGCACGAACAAAGGATCGAACAGGTCGATCCAGAACGCGAATTGGAAAGCGCCACGGTAACGCTAGAAGAAATGACCCGTCCAAAAACAACGACACCAGGTATGCGGGAG
>NW_017135416.1:0-415 GCF_001652005.2 Ceratina calcarata | reverse complement strand
TCCTTTTTTCTTCTCTTCCCTGATCCGTCTTTTAGTTTTTCCGATTTTTTGGTTTCTTGGGGCGCGACGTTATCTACCCGGTTATCATGCAACTCTTGTGTCACGCGCGTATAATGCGGGTTGTATGATATCGCAATCGGGTAGCCTGACGCGTTGGAGATTTGGTCTGTTTTTTCCGTCTACATAAAACGTTTATCTTGCATGTCGTTTGAAGTTAGGTTCTTCAAACATTTCTGATCTTTATGGGTGTGCGACCTTGTATTCTAATTAATTCTTTCGCTTTGTTTATCTTCGGGAGAAAAATCTGCTCGAAACTACAATACCGACGGCACGCACAATTGCGCGGCTTTGGTGTCATACCTTTGCCATTGGTGGCGTCTACGCTAATTGTGACGCCGGTACTACGTTGGTCGGT
>NW_017135415.1:0-415 GCF_001652005.2 Ceratina calcarata | reverse complement strand
CTTAAATACATCTTTTTAATGATGTGAGGCTGTAATATTTATTTAAAATCGTTCTCTCGTCATTTTCTATCCATCATTAAATAAACTGATTCGATGCATTGAGAATAATTCATTAAGTCGTCAGATGAACTTGGAGCGATGGATACCCATTTTCATTTTCTTTTACAATTTTAACGATCGCAAACAGGCGCGACCGAGTATTTTATAGAAAATTGTTTGACGATACCTGCGATGAAATCCATTTTGATGCATCAACCAGTTTTAGGAATTTTTGTTGACCATATCTCGTGGTGATGTAATTGGCAAACAGTAGATTCACTTTTCGCAGACTGAACACACTTTTTTGTTTTCTGTCACAAGTTTTTTTTGTACATAGACACACCATCAAATGCTTTCGTCCACAATTTATCCATAA
>NW_017135414.1:0-415 GCF_001652005.2 Ceratina calcarata | reverse complement strand
CCAATGGGTACCATCATCAGAAGACATGGAAGAGCGGGACGAAATTAATATATATTTATCACTGCCACCGATAAAAGACGATGACGTCTTGGGGTGGTTGGCATCGGCGGGGTCTCTGCTGCAAGGATTGCAAAGCCTTGCAAAAAAGGTATTTGCAATACTTGGTAGCAGTGCCCCTAGCGAACGATGCTTCAGAGCTGCCGGATTTATTATGCAGAAATGCAGATCCAGATTAAAACCCGAAGTTCTGGATGGCATATTGTTTCTGCATAACAACTTGTAAGTAATTCTTAAAATGTAGTACATTTTATGTTCAAATATTTCGTACCCTTTTAAATGAACACATAATTATATGGTATCTTTTCAGAGAACCCGGCAGCGGCTGATGTACGCTCTTTCCATGTCTTCACATGGA
>NW_017135413.1:0-415 GCF_001652005.2 Ceratina calcarata | reverse complement strand
TAATTTTGCCTTTATGTTTCAGCATCTACCTCCTTGTTCTCGCTCTCCGTTTTGAGACTTCAGTATTCGCATCCGTTTCTCGCAATATGGTCGAGCCTAATTAATTCGTGAGGTATGTCCTCTTTTGTCTGTATTTCATTTATTTCTTATTTGCTTCTTGGGCTTTTTCGGAAAGTTCTCCAATTGATATAACGTGATTGAACACTTTATGTGTAATACCAGTCATAGGACTTTATATATCTTCCTGTAGTTGGTAAACGATATTCTTCAAATTTTCCGTATTGATTTCGCAACATGATACTACATTTTTATCGGAACCTCGGTAATTTCTGTTGTTTCGATGCTGATTCTGGATTCGCGAGAAACCTATTTTCAATGGTCTGACGACTATTTTATGCAGGATATTTATTATTAA
>NW_017135412.1:0-415 GCF_001652005.2 Ceratina calcarata | reverse complement strand
GTGTAGGGTTGCTTGTGGGGAACATTTTAATTCCAGAGGTTAAAATTAAGGCAGAAGTCAACTGCTTAGATTTTTTTAGAATTTTTGTAGTTTTTGTTTTTGACTTGTAAAATTCTTTGGAATTTTTTCCATTTTACCAATCGAACTCTCTGTACAGAGAAATTACATTTATGGTCGTTATATGTATATAGGAATATATACACGTATGTGTATCACACTCTGTTGAAGGAAGCTCGATATGCAATTTATTTGAAAGCTTCGCAAGCTCCATTGAATCGATTCGCACTATCACTAATTTAATAATAAATTCATCACCGAATTATTCTTCAGGTGAAATCGATGAAAGATTTGCAATTTGAAAGAAATTTAGATTAAAAAGAAGTTTTCTGTAGAAGTTTACAAATTAATGAGACTT
>NW_017135411.1:0-416 GCF_001652005.2 Ceratina calcarata | reverse complement strand
TGAGACGGCATCGTCCCAATTTAAACGGAGTTGCCTTACAACCAACTCCATAACGTGTTTCGCTCCGTGGTTTCACCTGAGCTTTGCAGCTTTTTTAAGCTGTAGCTGTTCAAGCCGGAACGGAACAGCGTTTGGAACGACGTGCTCGTCGCAAACTCGCTGNGGAAAGCAACGTTCGGGCAGCATTGAGTCTGCAGCCAGTCATTTCTTTGAAAGAAAGGGACCGGTGTTGAGCGCAGCGATTTCTCGCTTCAAAACGAATTTAAAGATCGTTTTCTAATAGATAAGAGGATTAGAGCGATCGATTCCCTTGTCGAAGATAAAGAGATACGAGGTATCTCGCTCCTTGTCAAACAGGTAAAGTCCACATAAACACCTGCGAGCGGTATAAACTCGCAGGCGATAAATAGACACGT
>NW_017135410.1:10700-11985 GCF_001652005.2 Ceratina calcarata | reverse complement strand
TTATATTCACAATATTCACATCACCGCTCATTGCTTTTATCGCCACTTTTCGTACAATTGATAATATGCATCAGCCGATTTTCAATTGACAAATCGAAATTGTGGTTAGACTGAGATATGACAGGTTTGTTTAATCGATATCGGACTGGAACTCCACTGCGGCGTCTTGATTGTCATCAAACTTTTCATGTAAAAGTTCTCGATGTATTTGACTAAATTTGTAGGAGCACCCCTCGATTTCAGGACAGCTAAAATTGCTTCATAGGTGACAGAATCAAACGCTTTGCTCAAATCCACAGATGCCAAAAACGTAGATCGACAATTCGCATGGTGAAATTTGAGAAGCATGTCGAGGAGAAAAGTAGCCTCCCCACAACCATCCACTTCGATGAACGCGCGTTGCCTCAGATCTAATGAGGATTGCGCCAAAAGTCTACGGGCCAATACTTTATGAAACGTCCTAGTTATCACTGATGAGATAGCAATAGGACGAAAATCGCCTGGTTGAGTTGGATTCGGCTTCTTCGGAATAAAGGTAATCGTCGATGTACAAAGATCTTCAGGTAACGAACCGCATAAAAGAAAGATATTGAATAACCTAGTAAGAACACCCATAGGTACCGCACGTAAGGAGCGGGAGGAGATTTTATCGGGTCCCGGAGCAGTACCACGCTTCGGAAAGCACACGGGTATCTCATCTGGTGTGATCGGATCCCAGGCCCGCGACAGCTCTATGGATAAGCTAGGCACGTCACAATGCGAAGCTTGTGGCACGCTCGTAAATACGACTGTCCAAAAGGGCTCCATGACGTCCCTATCTAGTACAGAAGTAGAAGATATACCTTCTAACAAACTATTTATACATTTACCTGGGTTCTTTTTAAATAAAATTTGAGTATAAGCATACTCAGTGCGACGCTGCTTCCGTTTGTTCCGAAGATGCCGTGGTCGTGAGGGAGGTCTACTCGTACGTGAGTAACTTATCCGTGATATAGTCGGGAAGATCTCATGAATATAGCAACTAATCTCGTTCAACAGATCCATAGGAGGAAGAATATCTACTCGATCACATATACGATTGAGCGTAGCCACACGATAGTCACTTCCCTCAAGCGGTGGAAGATTACGCAAATAAGCGCGAATCGGCGTCAAGAAGTTGTCGCCTTCCTCCACTGGGGGTGATGGAGGTTCTGCCGGTGGTAACGACCTCAAATCACTCAGAAAGCGTTGGACAGCAGATTTATATTCGGCCTTGCGACGTTGACCCTTAATGCTTTCCAGTGAC
>NW_017135410.1:0-8699 GCF_001652005.2 Ceratina calcarata | reverse complement strand
CCCATAGGTACCGCACGTAAGTAGCGGGAGGAGATTTTATCGGGTCCCGGAGCAGTACCACGCTTCGGAAAGCACACGGGTATCTCATCTGGTGTGATCGGATCCCAGGCCCGCGACAGCTCTATGGATAAGCTAGGCACGTCACAATGCGAAGCTTGTGGCACGCTCGTAAATACGACTGTCCAAAAGGGCTCCATGACGTCCCTATCTAGAACAGGAGTAGAAGATATACCTTCTAACAAACTATTTATACATTTACCTGGGTTCTTTTTAAATAAAATTTGAGTATAAGCATACTCAGTGCGACGCTGCTTCCGTTTGTTCCGAAGATGCCGTGGTCGTGAGGGAGGTCTACTCGTACGTGAGTAACTTATCCGTGATATAGTCGGGAAGATCTCATGAATATAGCAACTAATCTCGTTCAACAGATCCATAGGAGGAAGAATATCTACTCGATCACATATACGATTGAGCGTAGCCACACGATAGTCACTTCCCTCAAGCGGTGGAAGATTACGCAAATAAGCGCGAATCGGCGTCAAGAAGTTGTCGCCTTCCTCCACTGGGGGTGATGGAGGTTCTGCCGGTGGTAACGACCTCAACTCACTCAGAAAGCGTTGGACAGCAGATTTATATTCGGCCTTGCGACGTTGACCCTTAATGCTTTCCAGTGACTTGTGAGGGAAGGCAGAGACCAGAAGTTGATTAACAAAGCGATGACCTTGGTTTGTTACAACCGCTTCCTGGTACGCTAGACGCATTGACTCCTCTTGAGACCATCTCACTTTACTAGACGCTGGAATGACCAGCTGATTCTTAACTACCGGATGCGCTCTCCTGACATGCACTCCAAAGCCTATCTTTGTTGGAAAAATACGTCCGCAGTCTGGAACAGGACAGGGGAAAGAGTCGGGAATGCCCCCAGGTGCGTCGATGGCCTGACTTGTCTGGGTATTCCCCCGCATAGAAGGGACAGAAGTAGAAAGAGTAGAAGAGGAAGAGGAAGAGGAAGTAGTAAAAATAAAACTAGCTGGAGCAGCAGAGCCAGAGGGCCTACTGCGTAAATTATGTCCATCCGAGGCATTATTGTTCATATTTGGGCCAGCTATGAAAAGGTCGAGGGGGGTGGCAGCCCCCAAGACCCCGAAAGCCTAGTCCGTTGGCCGTGTTGCATGGTCATGCCAACGACCATACAACACGTTACCGGCGGGAACCACTAGGAGGTGGACATAGGCACATCTATGATCACATCCAGGGTACCACCTTTCGGGCTTAAGAGAGTCATAGTTACTCCCGCCAAAGCGTGTATGATTTCCACTGCCACTTTTACTGATCACAGTATCCTAGTTTTAGTGGAACTCATACAATAAGCCCCAGTACTCCCCCGGTAGGTTTCCTGTATCATTTTCTTCGCGGTGATATAAAGGGCAGTCCGACAAGCATCCCTAGAGTTGCTTGTTAATTGCCATATTCTTAAAATATAGCCTTTTCCTCAGGCTTGACTTAACCTAAGAAGGGGAACTATTATAGACGTTCCCACTTCTTCCTAACCTAAATTAAAAACCTCCTTAGCCTCATTTGCTTCGCAATATTTTCAACCTTCGATTCTCTTCGTCAATAACCCTTTTAACTGATTGATTAAAACCCTTATGACCTGATCCTTGGATCGTAGAATTAACCGATTGGTCGAAATAGAATTTAAGTTTTGAATTGTTCTCTATGTATTGCTGTTTATTCCTTTCAGCATATCTGTCAGTTATTATATAATTACAAAAGAATTTGGCGTAACTTTCATCCATACATATAACGTTCGTATCTTTAATACTAAAATAAATCATCATCTTAAACATTAAACTTACGTATTCGCGCACATTCACTCTACACGCTCGTATGGTTAAAGAACTATTTCTCTTTAATATTAGTAATTGACTTATTTCTTTTTTATAGTTAATATAACATATCTGATTTAGTGATTGTATTCTATATACACTGTACAAAGCTCGCGACGCCGTCATATTAGACAGATTCTCACACCATTCCCATCTCCGTATGAATTCTCCCCATCTGATTGTCCCATCTCCCGTTATAGCTAGCAAGCTTAAACATTGATATCTTACAGACCGTATATGAGAATAGAGCAATAGATAACTTAGTATCTTAGACCTGGTGACCTCAACACACTCTTTGTTATCTGGTCTCCATTTTGACGTGTTCATTTTTAGAGTCAATCTCATCTTGGATAATATATCACTTATAGGTCTCAAAGGCAACCACCAAGTTTTGTCTCGAATGAGTACTTTACCGTAGCTATGACTACAAAATTCGATCTCATCAAAATTATAACACATTTTTGCGCCTCCTTCCTGACCACTTCTAATCTTTTTATTCTGTAGACTCAAAGATTCTTCGATGTTATCAACTATTGCTCTGCCGTAAGGCAAATTGCAAATCCGAAATGTGTCGTCACCATCGCTCATTTGTCCCAATCTCGTGATTTCAACAGTTTTGTAAACTGGTTCGTTTGCTTTAAACCCAATTAAGTACTTTATTCGAGCTATGGTCTCGCATACCTCCTCCAGCGAGAGGCCAGTAGCTTCAGATACGGCAACCGCCGTATTTGCCGCAACTAATTTAGTATTACCAATTAATGTCATGAGCTCACCACTCCCCCCCTGCCCGGTTCTCAGCCACGTATTACCTTCATCATCTACAGTGATCGGGCAAGACATATCTCTAAAACACGTCATTATGGCGGTACGCATTTCCTTCGGGTAATAGGAAGCAACATCATCGGCTTCTATTAGTCTTTCTTCGAGAGTTACTGTGGTGTCCCAACCGCTATAATCTAAGCAAACGGCTGCTGGATCGGTGCCCAAGTTCTTACCTTCAACTTTAATAACCGATATGTCGGCGTGGGCGTTATCTCCTTCTTTGATATCTCTATTCTCCTCCGGTGAATTCAAGTCCCATATAGCTTCCATTACCCTACCTACATACATAGGCGGAGTGCCATTAATAGTGCCTTTATACAACTTTTGCTTGCTTGACTTCTGTAACATGTCACCTATTAAAACATAGTGTTCAAGCCTGATCTGGGCATCGGCAAATTGAATAAATCTGTGCCCTTGCTCAGTGTACTCGTCGAGTTCACTGGGCTCCACTGTAATTTTACCTTCTTTTACACACTTCTTCTGTTTCGGTTCATTCTTGGGTCGGCATGTGAAATAGCCATAGCAGTGTTTCCCAGCTTGCCACTTCGAGATCATCGCGATGCACTTTTCGTACCAGTCAGGAGTTTTTTCGATGTAATCTGCCAGTGTGTGGCCTTCGTCGAGGGCCCCTGTGCTGCCTTGTCGATTTATCATAATCAGCACCTCGTCTTTCGTTAAGATCTTGCATTTTCCTTTTAAGCTCTCTCCATATTCACTAGTTAGCAACTTCATTGCTCGATATATTTTACGCAATGCTCCTTGATCCATATGGCCAGGATTGACGTCCAGTCTCTTCTTGATCGATGCACTCTTCCACCTCTCTGTGTTTTGTGTGTGACAAAAAGTGCTATTTCGGTCATAAATCCCCCACACTTTGTCTTCAAATTCAGCAATTAGTCCATTCCGGGTATTCTTGGGCATCAAAGATCTCCTCTTCCTTGTTATTGTTCCGATTCCACACATGAAATCGCTATCTCTGATCGCATCTGCAGTCCATCTTAGTCGTTTTCGGCGTAGTTCTTCGATGAACTCCTTGCAGCGTTCGTCCCAGCAGGGATCCCAATCTTCCGAAAGCTTACCTTCAGGCGTTTCAATGTTGACGCTCACACCAGCCGGCTTGTTGTCTATCCTGGTTTTGATCTCAAAAATCTTCGCTACTGACCCTGGTGTGAACCAATCTGCCCTCTTCTTAACCTTCCATCCTCTACCTTTGACCCGTAAAATCTGTTGCATGAGTAAGTAGTGGTATTGTTGCTCATCACATATAGTGCCTATCAGTTTTGTGGATCTGTCAAGGCTGGCCTTAGCACTGCAAAAGCCTTCCAGGAGCATATACCATTCTGGGCTTGCTAGACTGGTTGTTCCAAGCTTAATTGCCTTAACTTTGCTAAAATTTTTTGAGAGCATATGGACCAATTGGATGACACCATGCCACAACCCATTGACCTTGACAAGCGCCTTGGCACCTTTATTCAAAGAACCAAAAAGATTGACCACCGCAGTGCAAAAGTCTACTTTATTCTTATTCTTTTTAAACCAGAAATTGTGGTTTTTGACGCCATCGTCACTATATTCGCCTGCATCTATTATAATTAAGTCGACGCCACCTAACCTCTTGCACATCTCTTTAAGCCTTGCGCTACATCTGGGATCCTTAATATTGCCTTTGTCTCCGTGTTCAACACTGGTAGCGCTAATGATGTCAACATTGCTGCGAGTCGACTGTCTTAGTTCCCCTATAGGCACACGATGTCCCTTTTCATATAACGAAGACATTATGTAAACCTTGACGGCCTTTTTCTGCATTGCATAGCTATAGTATTCCGCAAAGCCACCATAACCGCTACATGGATCCAATATAACTTTCACATCTTCAAAGAAACCAGGATCGCTTTCGTGTAGCTGTTGCATTTTGAAACCCCCTCTGCTAACATACGCAGCACCATGAGAGCTTCTCTTAGGTAGAGCTACCCTGCCTAATTTCTCGTAATTTTCCCATGCCGCATAAGGCGTGATGCCATTTTGTTCGTTATTTTTCCAGCGTTAATGACATCTGAGATGGACGCATGCCCAATAACTGAGTAATTTGCTTTAGCCGGCAACCAATCCCATCTCGGACTCATCACTATATTTGGTTTATCCCAGCCCAACAAATGTTTCTGTTTAACAACGACACCTTGATCCTCTTCTTCGGGCAGAGAAGGCAATTGGTCTTCGACCATCTTGTCTAATAATTGCCTCTCGCTGGATATCCTCTGAGATACTAAAGTGGCATTCCACTCATCCAACATATGTTTTGCTGAACCAGTGGAGGCCTCTTTGCTTCTGATGGCTTCATACACATTTCCAATTGCTGACACTATATCACTCAGTATATTCTCGTTGTGGTAAACCAGTTCTTTCCTCTCATCTCGCCAGAGGTTAAACCTGGGAAGCCAGCTGTTATTCAATACGTTGACATCATCCTTAGAACTAAGTGTTCTACGCCAAGGGTTGACCTCGTACCACTTATGTAATACGTTGTTCAACTTCTTGGTGGTTGCCTCACTGAAAGATGTCTTTCTTAAGTAAACATCTCGAAAAACAGCATTACCTTCTACAATAGACCAACTATCAACATGACGATCACAGGACGTGAACATCATGGAGCATGTATTTCCTTTGTCGGCCAAGATGAGAATACTACATAGGCAATATCCACCAACGGTGCTTAAATAAATTCTGTCGTTAAATGTATAATAAATATTCAATCCAGCCCACCAAGCACAGTGTATCCATTGCTCTGTCGCGTCTAGTCCACAATTCAAGTTAACAGTACCGAAAAAGCCCAACTCGTTCTGTCTAAAAGCGGGGTCACTAGCGTCACTAGCCCTAGCAAAACTAACGCTACCTCTATTAAATTTAATGTTTCTATCGAGATTTGAATCCATAGTTGCCGCTGAGCGCACCAGCCTCCATTTATGGGTGCAGCAGTCCAGGATTCGAGCTGGGAGATGTATCTCTATCTCCAACTCATCGATTGGCTGGCCTATTAGTACACCACTTTCGTAATGCGTCGCTGGTTGTTAAATCGTCAGGAGTGCTACACCATTCTTCTGGAATCAGTCCGAGATCGAACGAGTTTTCTCTAATTTTAGATATAAGACCAAAAACATTAGCAACTTTATCTAGCACTCCCAACACTGCCGTGGTGGTAAACCTCTGCCAAGCAAGCGAGACTCCGTGGCTATCCCAATTACATACATGGGTTGTTTCGGCCATCAATTCACAAGGGCTGCAGTTGGTATAGGGGCCTGACACAGCTTCGATAGCAGGGTGCAAACAGGACAGTTTTTCAAATATCACATCTAATAATTTTTCTGGGACGCGATAAGCCAAAATATAATTTTTGCTCTCTCCTTCAGCGCGAGTTCCAATCAACACAAAACTAAATGTTAAGAACTTCTTACAAACATGGACAAAATGGACAGCAACACTATCGTTATATGACATCTCGACCTCTATTTTACAATCGCCTCGCGTCAATTTAATGCCACAATTGACTAACTCAATATTTGCGGCGAAGCACTGAACTATGGACCTTAGATCTTCTGCTGTCATACACAAAAAATCAAACGGTACTCGTGAGTCGTAAGCCCTACAAACAGATAGCCCCTGGCCTGAGTTGCGTGAAAACCTTAGGAAACTCAACGGCAAAACGTTGCCATACCGATCATGCTTAGAAATAGGCCTTGAATAATGTAATCTTTCAATTATGCTCATGGTTCCGGATTGCACACGCGATAGAAACCAATCATTTACTTCGGCTGGTTCACACCGGGCCATTGAAAAATGTTCCGTTATAACTAAGTTTTCGGACTTAGGTCTACACCAACTCGGTAGATTTCCGAGCACTGATGTCATCAGCCCTTCACCTATCTTGCCTCCGATACTTGTAGCTATTGTCCCAAAACCTTCTTTCGTCTTATTCCATATAAATCTAACAAACGCTTTGATATTGTCCCAAACGTCTGAGATGGCGTGGACGATCGTAGGGTTTTTTGCCCAGTAAATACATCCAAAGACTCCTGCTAAAAAGCTTGGAATACCTAACGTCAGGGTCAAAAAATCTAATGAATGCCGCTCTCGATTGTCTTGGTTACTCAAATATACTACGCTCTCCGATATTATAGCCAATGCAATTGGGACTCCAGCGTATGCCTGAAAGGCATCGTCGAAGCATTGTCTATTGACTTGACCTCTCCTTACACAGTTACCTATCCATGCTATAGCTATGGAAGCGATTGAGCTTGGGCTAGCCAGCACACAACACATTCAGAGCGAAATGATCAAAGTTGCCAAAATAATCTTCAACGTAAGCGTTGGTGCCGTCCGCAGGCCTAGCATTCTTACTCGACAATCCAGCTTGAAATTTCATTGTCTTTAATCCCGTTCTAATTGCTAGTAATCCAAGGGCAACCACCACCGTTAACATACCGGTTGTTAAATCTAATGACATTGATTGAAGGGCAGCGCTAATGGCAGCGCCTAATGAGTTCCATGGCAGAACTCCGTCCTGAACCCTGGCAAATATCAGATAAACTTGCTTTAATAATACAATAGCATCTCCTGTAGCGCCAAACAACGTGCTCCTGCTACCTCCTACGCCTAAACCTGCACTAACTACACTAGACACGACTGGCGTGTTACAGAGCACTTGTAAGGCCACAAGCAGCTGGTTCTTAATTATGTATCCGATGCCAATACCGCTAGCACAACCAAATATTAGGTCCCATGCTCTGTCAGAACTCTTTATAGGCACTCCGTACGCATCATAATCAACAATCGCACCAGATATAATACCTTTCATCGTAAAGTATATAGTACTATAACTTGCGCTACACAGCTAGTGATTGCTAGTGGTAAGGTTGTAAAGTAGATCACTAGGCCATTTAATATGGCCAGTAATTTAGTCGCTATCGATCTCCCCAGTATCTTCTCGAGCTGCATGAATGTGGCACCTACCCAAGTTGCCCCCATAATTGTGCTCAAAGAAGGAAAAGCTCCAATATGATAAGTTGCTGGCACCAGCGCCCATTTGCTCATTAAAAATGTTTTGGCAGTCTCGTATATTGCTACGAGACTAGGGAGACCAACAGAATGCTGCACATCTTGTATTGGTAGCGACGTGTATTTAATCCATGCCTTGAATTGTTCTTTCCGTCTGATGGCGGCTTCTATCGCGCGATCTGCAAAGGTTCTTGCAGCATTGGTCATTTCAAAGTCGATATTGCTATGATCAACTAGAAATTTACAATGACTAGCCCTGTACGTCTTCCTGAAAGGAAAGACCCTCGAAACATGCCTACTTATGTTCTTTATGGCAAAATGATAAATTGGTCCCAACATCACGGCAGTAGCACCAGTTGTGACTATCACTCCTCCGATTAAACCAGCAGCATTGTGGTATATTAAACCTGAGGTCGATGGAGAAACTATCACCCTATTATACAATTCAAAACTGACCTCTTCAGTTAACCCGACACTCTCGAGGAAGCTTTCAACTTGGAAACCAACGTCGAGTAAAATCTCACGCCTTTGGTTTTCCAATTCAACTTTGTAGCAGAAATCATATATCCCTGCATACCAATCATTATCGCTGGCACCCCCGGAGGTTCGAGCTCTTTCATGTTCGGAAGACGTAAACAATACCAACTCATTGCTGATTACTGGTGTCAGGTAAAGATACAATAAATCTCCGTTTGCATCTTTGATATAGTCTAGTTTTCTGGCAAGGCTACTACTGATCGATCTTTTTCCAGGATACAATTGTACTCCTTTATGATTTTCAAGTTGTTCCATGGCTCTTCTCCACCAATCTAATTTACTTAATTCACCTGGAAGCATCCAAGACAACTCTTTAAGCAATCTGGATAAATTCACATCATGATGTTTTTCTATGTCATTCCAATCCAATCTTAAGAGAGTCATAGTTACTCCCGCCGTTTA
>NW_017135409.1:0-415 GCF_001652005.2 Ceratina calcarata | reverse complement strand
TGTATTTTTATTCATGCTTCTTATTCGGTACAATGAATTTCGACGTTTCTACCACGAATTCTAATTTCAATTCCACGAATTTCAGAATGCTGACGAATGCTTGAAATATCTATAAACTGGATTGTTAGTGCGGATGAAGCATTTGTGAATCATTTCCTCGAAATGAAATCTTACCCGTGAAATTCTTTTTATAATGTTCTTACACGGCAATTTTCTTGCCATGCTGTTACCAAATGTGACCTTTTCGCCGTCGGTGAAAGAATCATACAGATACGTCTTGCAAACGAATAATTTCTCATTCAAATTTTAAGAAAACCTCCGCGAGCCATGATCCGAGAAATGGTTTCATTCAAATATGAATAGCAATACTAATTTTATTAATAAAAAATAACACTGAAATATATAGAATATCGAA
>NW_017135408.1:0-415 GCF_001652005.2 Ceratina calcarata | reverse complement strand
GAGCTGGTATCTGTTGAGTCTATTTTGTTTAATCGTAGTCATATTTGGTTTAGGATGTGCCATTAATGTGTCGCCAATAAGGAAATGTCCTGGGATCAGAGGAGTAAGATCATTTGGATCACTGGACAAAGGGTGCGTAGGACGGGAGTTCAAGCAAGCTTCAATTTGCGTAAGAATTGTATATAGTTCCTCATATGTAAGGCGTTGTTCACCAATAACTCTCCTTAGATGCGTTTTTACTTGTTTGACGCCCCCTTCCCATAATCCTCCAAAATGTGGAGCATATGGTGAAATCAGATGCCATTCTATGTCTTCTTGCGATAATGTGCGCTGAACCTGATCATTGTGACGTGAACTATATATCAAAATTCCTAATTCGTTTAATTGGTTTCTTGCGCCAATGAAGTTCTTCCCA
>NW_017135407.1:0-416 GCF_001652005.2 Ceratina calcarata | reverse complement strand
GACTGATTATAATTAATCAACAGACTTCTACAAATTTATAGAAATACAAACATGATATTACGTTATTTATAGTAAGAACTGCGAGTCAATTAAATAGGCATAATTTTATCTGTTACTCAATGAAAGGACTGATTTCAGTAATAAATTTTGTTTAATCCTGCCAAGTCACGCTATTTTCATCTGTTTCCTGACAGTAACCCCGTTCATCGAAAATGCGATAATATCCATAATCCATAAATATTAATATACCTGAATCAGCAGAAGTTCATCGTTTCATTAAATAAATATGATTGAATGCAATTATGAAGACATTACTTTCTAATTATTTGACTATTCTCCTTAGATTCATTAATATTTTTGTATAGTAATTACAAAATATCAATAATCCATATATCAATCATGAAATGTGTTTTTAA
>NW_017135406.1:0-416 GCF_001652005.2 Ceratina calcarata | reverse complement strand
ACCAATGATGAAACATAAACAGCTGGTAACGACGAAGAAAACAATCTAATCCTCAACTGAAGGAGATTTAATCTTTAAAACAGGTAATCCCTGTTTTATTATTCGACGCTGTACGATGAATCGTGTTATATGAAGACAGTTGCAATATCTTTAGCGTTTTATAGGAATACGCGCTTTGTAAGATTCGCGTTACGTCTACCATAATTTCATTCATTATTAACGAGAAGTCTGAAGTATTGTAAAGAAGGACGAACACCATGGGCGGTTCTATAATCTAAACAGGACCGAATGAAAGATTATTTTAGTTCTACGAATAGTTTCGGAATGATTCTGAAAAAATTTTTAGCCCCGCGAGAAGTTACGCAACAAAGGGCATTGTGCTAAGAATAATTTACGTAACTCTGAGTTATTTTTAT
>NW_017135405.1:0-416 GCF_001652005.2 Ceratina calcarata | reverse complement strand
TTATTTAATTGTTTCAACGTTATCGGTTCCATTTCAGCTGCATGTGAATAATTCGTCGTTTTTTATCTTTTTAGGCAGGGTGAACACACTCTTCCGAGTGAATCGTTCATACTCCTTTAGATGAGTTAAATCCGTTTACCGATTATCAGTTACCA
Organism: Ceratina calcarata; assembly: GCF_001652005.2. Lineage (NCBI taxonomy): Eukaryota > Metazoa > Arthropoda > Insecta > Hymenoptera > Apidae > Ceratina > Ceratina calcarata. The sequence goes on along the minus strand of NW_017135405.1, from coordinate 261 downwards.
AGGTCAAGGTCAGGTGCATGCCTTTGATTAGGCTTAAAGGAGGGAAGCCGCTGTCTCAATTTCTCCATAATCTTCTGGGTAAGGTGGTGTCGTCTGCATCATTAATTAATTGTTATAATCGAATCCAATTGAATTACTTACCAATAATTTATCGTTTTAATTTTTTCCTAGGTAAGGTGAACACACCGTTGCAAATACATTATTCGCGATCCTTTACGTGAGGTAAATCCGTTCACCGAGGTCAAAGTCAGGTGCATGCCT
>NW_017135404.1:0-416 GCF_001652005.2 Ceratina calcarata | reverse complement strand
GTTTATTATAAGAAATAAGTACTTTTTAAATGTACAAATACAAAATAAATGTTATTTCAACTAAATTAAAATGTTTCTATTAAGACATTCCGTTAAGAGTTCAAAAATAATTCATTCGTTAAATTTGAATACAGTAGGGCAGGCAAGATAAATATGAGAAATTATCAGCATTTATTTTGCACATCAGTATAAAAAAACTCGTTTAATCAATATATAAGATACATAAAAATACATGACACCACCAAGTAATAAATCTCATCAATTAACGTCAATCGTTTCACCAGTAGCCACCGCTAAGAATTCTTCCGTGTCCTCCACCGAAACCGCCGCCGTAACCGCCGCCGTAACCGCCGCCGTAACCATGTCCACCGCTACTGTATCCGCTGGAGATACGAGCTACTGGAAGACTATATGAA
>NW_017135403.1:0-416 GCF_001652005.2 Ceratina calcarata | reverse complement strand
AGATTCTTAGATCTCTTACTCCTTCTATGTTACTAGGCTGCAATATTCCACAATATTGCCTCCAGTTTCTTCTGATAATACCGACGACCTTGCCAGTCGGTGTTTTCTCCATCTTATCCGATGAAACGAACTTATCTAACACTTTTTCAGTCTCTAAAACATCATCGACGTCTGCTTCTTCTTCATCTTGCAGTATGATGTCACTGGGAGACGACCACTGATCTTCTGCTAACAGCTGTATAGCCACTGTATCACCATCAACAACTCTGTTGAGATTACTACGGCCTTGGATCAAAATCTGCAACGAGATATATGTATATATATAGGCATAGACAGAAAGAAATATAAAAAATAAATACTCACGGATTTTTCAACTCCATCTACGTTCACGAATCCTTCCAGGAAATTTTCTCGAG
>NW_017135402.1:0-416 GCF_001652005.2 Ceratina calcarata | reverse complement strand
AACGAACGTTTGAATAATAGTCTCCATTACGTTTTATTAAGAAGTTCCTGGACGTGGACGAATATAAGTCGCTTAAAATTCTAGGAAGGTAGTAAAACCGTGTACACCTGCGTGGGCCATTCGTCTCGAATGAAAAACGTATTTAAATGCGGTCAGAAACTTCGCTTAACAAGCTTGTAATTAATTTTCCACCGATATTGATTAACTCATCTATCTACATATAATGTGGTAGGAAACTGGCACTGAATTCAGTCTTCCATCAACCACTCGTTCGTTAATTAAATCAATTAATATAACAATTGCTGATTCATATAATGAAACATATTGCTTTATTAATTGTAAATATGTATTATTTTCAGGATGATTGTTCTTTATTATATTATTATGTCTACCAATTTTTTTTATTAATCGACGAA
>NW_017135401.1:0-416 GCF_001652005.2 Ceratina calcarata | reverse complement strand
TTCTCGAATTCAACGCGTTTTTCGCTAGGAGAACAGTATACAGATACTATTAGAACGGAACGGATAATAATTGCAACTATATTATTTTCACAGGTGACTAAACGTGTTTGTTGAGAAGAGAATCCTTCTGCAACAATTGCAGCCCTGCACGCGGTGTCACCGAACCAGCCAGGCCTGCATGGGTTGTAGGGTTCTGATACAATTGCGACACATGAGTTTCTCTGTACAATATTTCTTTCAAGAAGAGACTGAGCTGCAGACGCATGATTCAAGTTTATTTGGATGAAAGGTATAGAGGAATTATGATTCATAGCAGCGTATAGTTTGTTTCAACCGATTATATAAAGTATAGAGAATAAAATAGAGTAAAATAAAAGATGTATTTAAAATAAAGGAATTAAAATAAAAGTGAGGTA
>NW_017135399.1:7046-7312 GCF_001652005.2 Ceratina calcarata | reverse complement strand
ATTATAAAAAATTTATGTTCAAAAGTGTCCAGGTACTACCTCCTTTACCTTATAATGATTACTGCTTTGCACTCTCTCAATACATAGCAGAATTGATATTCTTCGAATTCAGTGTTGTCCAATCTACATACTATCATTTCGCTCACGTGTCTTCTGCTATAAATTCATACAAAATTCTGCACTTTACAAGTATCTAGTTCTTAAATGATACCGCTGAGATAATTCATTTTTTAAATATAATTCAACATCAACGTCTTTTATAACAT
>NW_017135399.1:3446-4837 GCF_001652005.2 Ceratina calcarata | reverse complement strand
TCTTTTATTAATGTAATATTTAGTAACTGTTAAAATTTCAATGCTTTGTCACTGTTTTTATGTAAGGGTTCATACAACCTTAACCGCTACCTCAAGAAATTATGGAAATCGTCTGATAGAAAATCGACAGTTATTATAACTCGACTAGAATCAGTGAACGTATAATTCGTTGAATCGTACGTATCCAATTTCGACGTTAATGAAGTGAGGAAAACGAACTTTCGTACGGTCTTCAATTATCAGACTGGAGTCCTCAATTTGCGAAGACCCTCTCCCTCGGATTATTAATCTACTATTATTTATTCTACGTACGTGATCCACGAATATTTCACGAGCTTTTGCCCATTAAACGGTACTCGAGCCAGGACGGTCCACGAGACCCGTACAAATCCTCTTTTAATACGACCAGCCGTCGAAACGTGGGTCAGCTCCAACGAGAAGAGGGAATCCGCTTTTTATCCCCGATTCGTATTACGTTCACGTTTGTACAAGACGGAATCGTTAAAGAAATGATCGCGGTGAAGGGAAAGATTGTCAGAGCCGTTAGGAGACACGGGAATCAATCGAAGATTACATCGAGTTTAATCGAATCGCCCTTGGAGGAAGCCTCGTCAAGACTCCCAGGAGGGGAAGAAGACTCTAAAAAACTTAATGATAACGATATTTTAATAAACTCCTTCAGGTGTCAAAGGTATGCTTTGTGAATACACGAGGGGATGTCGTAAATGATTTTCAGAGAATCTAGAGATTACTTTATTATGATTTACGAACCAATAACGGGTTCTCTCGCTCTCGAGATGTCGTCGCAGCGAGCATGAAACTCATTGGCGAAACAGCCCTTGTCTGGTGGAAACTCCCAACGAAGAACACTATTGTAATAGTCGAAGTGGCCTTGAGATTGCTTAAGGAAGTTTACTTGATAATTGAATCAAAGATAAAATTTAGCTAAAATTTTACATGGATTTTCATTATTTGCACATAACAGGGTTTGTATAAAAATTTCAAAGCTCTTCATTGATTTGTAACCGAGATACGTTTTAAAAATTAGCGAATTTTACACAGAATCTTATGGGAACATGAATTTACATCGACATTTTGCTATACAACGAATACGTTTGAATAAGTGGCTATACAGTCAATCCCAAAAGTTTATGTATCTTAGAAAAACGCATTTCCTATAATTAAAAAGAAATCAGACGTCGAAAGAACAATGCTAATAATAAATAGCTGCGTGCTAAAAAGTATAGAAGGAAATATCCAATTAATTATTGACGCTGGCGAAAAATTGTTTATACCGAAGTTGTAGGCACTGATAGCCTCTACAAAGAAAGATTCTATGCATTTTTCTTCTAATTTCGATATTTAACGAGTTACATATGATTATATGGCAT
>NW_017135399.1:0-1142 GCF_001652005.2 Ceratina calcarata | reverse complement strand
AAAATAGTACTTTGTGCACCAAGGGCCGAAAATGGGTCTTTCCGGGCGAGGTTGATGTTTGAGCACGAGTGGCAGTCGAGGGCGCCACAGGCGCCCGAGATGAACACGAGCTGCTCAGAACATCATCCGAGCCTGGAAAGGTCCATTCGGCCCGTGTCGCACACAATATTTTTCATAAAAAGGGCATAAAAAAGACCATCTTTCGTCGCCTACAAAGCGGATTGAAAATAGAGTTTTCCCGCCCTAGGGCGGTAAAATCGAGCTTACGCCGGGCGGGAAAACTCTATTTTCGGTCCACTTTATAGGCGCCGAAAATGGTCTTTTTCAGCCACGTGTTATAAAAAATTATTTGTCATTCTTCCATCGTCGATATTCGTGAACTATCCATATAAAGATCTTCGTGCTCGAATGTTTCATAGAAATAATTTCGACGTGGCTGTATCGATCATCCCCCGTTATTATGAATGACGCGAGGCTCGAGAGGATTTATCGCGGAATTGCAGGTTCCGGAGTGGCTCGAGGAAGTTTCCAACGAGCAGATGGGTATCTTGATAGATCGTACAAGTTCCTTATGAATGGTCGACGACTTTTGAAGTTCGCGACGAAATTAGGAACAAAGAGGAGAGAACTCGCCACTCCAGATTGTCCCCGGATAATCTCCCCGTGATTAACTTCCCCTCTCTGATTAATGACGCGCGCCAGGGAAGAATGCGAATAAACAAATTACAGCGAAACGTGACGATTCCGAAATCTAATATGCAATAAGTATTATACGTTCCAAGTAGGAAACTCCGACCAACGACGATAAATTGTACTTCGTACCGGAAGAAATAAATTAATAAACGACCCGTCAACTTTTCAACGAGCGATCCTTTCCGTCTAAGTTCTACGGTTAGAATCAACAGGAAGGATAGTCGTCGCATTAATCTTCATCTGAACCTCGCTTCTACAGTTTTCCTGTGACCGGAAAATTACCGGCATAATAAAAACTCAGGACGCTAGCATTTCCCGTGGGCCAATTCGTTGCACGCTTCGTAATATTATGCATAATCGGTTTTGTCTGCCAGCTGCTCGTCATTCCTTTTTATTAAGGAGATATTAGCTATACAGTCAATCCCAAAAGTTTATGTACCTTAGAAAAA
>NW_017135398.1:0-416 GCF_001652005.2 Ceratina calcarata | reverse complement strand
CATGGTCGCGTCGTCCCCACTTTCCGGCCGAGGGACAAATTATACGATCCCTGGTGCCATTTCGCGTACCGCCTCGGACATGTCGCTGCAACTATTTCGACGGTCTTAATTAATTCCAATCTCGAATTCTACAGACTTTTATCAGACGCCTCAATTATTCGAATAAATCGATGCGTCGATGACCAAAAATCGCTTCATCTATTTTTTTCTACGTCGTCTCTAAATAATTGAAATGCACATTTCGTTAATCTCAATCATTTCTCTTATTGAACAGACTATTTCAAAATTGTTGCTGAAGTAAAAATGCTTGAACATCTATTGATTGAACTATTTATTGCCATTTTGCTGAATATTTCAAAATCATTGCTGAGATAAAAGTTGCAAATCCAAAAGTAGAAATAATGAAAGAAATGCAG
>NW_017135397.1:0-416 GCF_001652005.2 Ceratina calcarata | reverse complement strand
AGTTATCCGTTTAGGAATCCACCATAAATAGTTGAGGTTGGCACGGGCCAGGGAATATGTTTGACGTCCTATTATTCTCGAGAACGGGAATCGAAATCCTCGGGGAATATTCCTTCGCGAAACCAAATATTTCAGATGGCTCCACCGGATTCGTATTCTCGCGTTCAGTAAAAACTTTTACGATAACGTAACAATATTAATCGATACGAAACGTGTACATTTATTTGACGCAAGACGAACAGATTTCGTTTTACCAGAGAGAAACTGAGAGTGCTCATGCCTTTGTTCTCCCTGTCTATCCCATATTTCCAGTCCCTGTCTTGTACAGGGAACATGGATTTAAGCAAATGCTTAAGACGATCTTAAGTATAAGCAACGACTCTGAATACCGGCCCATGTGGCCGCTTGGCGCCACT
>NW_017135396.1:0-416 GCF_001652005.2 Ceratina calcarata | reverse complement strand
CAGCGTGGGTGCTAATGACTATTATAGTTGATACAGTCTTAAAAACTCATTAATAATAATTAATATGATAAGGATCGAAAATTCTGATTCAATGATATTTCCGCGCGTTACTATAATCGCATGAACCGAATGTGGCGGACTGGATGGCTGCGGGACTAATTATTCTCGTGATCGATTTCGTACTAATCATTTCCAGAGCGGCCACGTAAACCAATTGAGCGTGCCTCTAAACGATATCGATCATGCGAAACTTTACTCCTAATTCGGTGCAAATTGCTCCTGCATCAATTATATCATAAACATTCATCAACTCGTACCTTCGTGTCTGTTTCAAATGTTCCCAATAGAAAAATTTACATTATTTTTCGTATAGTGATTAACGTAATGTTCCGTAGAATGTTTAATCTAATTCAGTT
>NW_017135395.1:0-416 GCF_001652005.2 Ceratina calcarata | reverse complement strand
TGGCGGATGCAAAACCTGCCGATACGCCTATGTTTTCCAATAGCACGATTGAGGAAAACGGAGTTAGAAAAGATCTTCCATATAGAGAAACTGTTGGAAGTCTTCTATATCTCACAGCCAAAACTAGGCCTGATTTGAGTTATGCGGTAACGTACAGTAGCAGGAAAGTTCAAAATCCAACAAACGGGGATGTTATAAATATCAAGAGAACCTTGAGATATTTGCAAGGTACTAAAAATCTGGGTATAGTCTATACAAAATCATCGGACTCAACCATTTTAAAAACATACTGTGATGCGGATTATGCTGCTGACGCTGAGAGTAGGAAAGGTACGACGGGTTATGTCGCAAAATTCTGTGCTGGACCAATTAGTTGGGCATCACAAAAACAACCCATTGTTGCATTATCAAGCACA
>NW_017135394.1:0-416 GCF_001652005.2 Ceratina calcarata | reverse complement strand
ACTCATAACTCTCTATAAACAAATAGAAGTATATACTTTGTTGCAAAATAGTATCCTTTACAATTTTTGAATCTCTGGGGTAAACGCATATGACCATCATCATAAAGAAAAAAGAGCTCCCTTTAATAAATTGAAGAAAACCATGAAATTTTCAAAAAACGGAGATAATTAGAATAAATCAAGTAGATCATTATTTGACGCTGTTCAAGCTATGTAGAATTTATTTCCAGTAATTTTTGTAAAAAAGGAAGTTATGGTAATGACACTAATTTCGCTACTCTAGTAATTGAAATCGCAATAACTCCTGAAGTAATAGTTTTTTATACAAACAACTTTATTTATAGAGAATGACAAGCTGGATCAAGTTCTGTAATAAACAATATATCGTTGCATTTAAAAAAATAAACTTAATCTTC
>NW_017135393.1:0-416 GCF_001652005.2 Ceratina calcarata | reverse complement strand
GTGTTCACATGCAGCGAATGTTTCGTACACACCGAATATAACTTTCAATTAAAAATTGGAAACTGAGGATTGAAACGGCGTTTGATATTAGTTCAGATTCTTCCCGGAAACCGTACGATTTAGCACAGCGTTGGCTGTAACCTGCGCCGTGGCTCGCTTCCTTTCCTACCTCTTCTTTCGTCCTCGGGGGAAAAGAGCCGATGCCTACGGACCCTCCAACCATTCGCTCGTTCGTCATTCGTTCGTGAAGTCGTCTGACAGTGGCCACACCGGCGTTTTCGTTTCTCACGCGTTTCCCACTCGGTTGCATCTAAACCGATTTTCCTCGCGACAAGCACTCAAGAAACAGAATCACTAATCCAGAAAAGTTTGATCAGAGTAGAACGGACAGGAAATCATTGTCGAAAATTTCCGCG
>NW_017135392.1:0-416 GCF_001652005.2 Ceratina calcarata | reverse complement strand
TTATTATTATTATTATTAATATATTCAACTCTTGTATTCTAGAAATTGGCTATACGATTTTTGATAAGATTGAACGAGCCCTTGAATATCAAGTATCCTCCTGATATCGAAACATTGTATGTTTTATTTATTTGTTACTTTATCCCACACTCTATATTATAATTTTCTGACATAGAGTATCGTATCACACTCTTTAAAGGATGAACTACGTTCTCATTGATCTATCGCCTTTGAGACAAAGAGGTAGACGCTTTAAGGAACAACGGACGACCCTGGGCCGAAAGAGTACGTCTACTGAATAAAGAAAAAACAAAAAAAGAATTTTCGATATCGAGTGGCCGGCGGGTTCACCGAGAGCCACTTGGAGACTCCAATTTGTCCTTCGCTAGAAAGGAAAAATAATCTATATATGTCTA
>NW_017135391.1:0-416 GCF_001652005.2 Ceratina calcarata | reverse complement strand
CAAATTCTCATCGGCGAGCAAGTACTGACACTACTGACTCAAGTTTCGTAACAGAATTTATCAAAGATCGAATGGAATGGACTAGGAAATTATATCTGAATTTCATTAATTCGAAGAATGGAAGCAAGTGACCTTAAGGTTGCTTTGCACGCGGTCAGAAAATAAAAAAAATAATTACGAACAAGCACTGACTGGAAGGCGGCATTGCACGATGTCACGAGAAGGATTACATAATTTCAAAGAGAAGACTCGTAAAAGTACAAGCAATCTATTGGAAACGTCCGATAAGTAGTTGGGCAATCGCGTATGTTAATCTTTATAGTAATAAGAAAGCCGAGAAATTATCATGCACAAAGAGTAGTTATAACACTTACGCCAAGTAATAAATGCATCCAATCCGGCAATGTACCGTATAA
>NW_017135390.1:0-416 GCF_001652005.2 Ceratina calcarata | reverse complement strand
GGACTCCTATATCCACAAGTATCCCTCAGTATTCCGCTTACCAACAAGTTTTTCGGGTTGTCTCCGTTGAAATTCACCTTCTTCTAGGGTTCTCAAGAGGCATTCATTTTATTTTATACATATGTGGGATACACGTCGACTTATAAGCGTTTAAGCCGAATGTACCTAGAAAGGTCACGTATATCCCCAAGTATCCCTCAGTATTCCGCTTACTACATAGTTTATCGGGTAGTTTCCGTTAAAATACACCTTCTCCTAGAGTTCTCAAGAGGCATTCATTCTTCTTTTATACATATGTGGGATACAAGTCGACTTGTATGCGTTTAAGCCGAATGTACCTTGCTAGGGCACCTATATCCAAAAGTATCCCTCAGTATTCCGCTTACCAACTAGTTTTTCGGGTAGTCTCCGTTGAA
>NW_017135389.1:8448-9877 GCF_001652005.2 Ceratina calcarata | reverse complement strand
GAAACGGATGCGAATACTGAAGATTCAAAACGGATAGCGAGAACGAGGAGGTAGACCTCACTCGAGGTTAATTATAAAAACAGGGTTAAAATAACTTTCCCTCGACTCCTCGCAGCCGACAGAACAATCTACCCGAAAACAACCCGTCAAATAAAAAACCCCATTTATCAGCCGCGTCAATTCAATTAACCAAGGAGATCAAATCAAACACGGACAAGCACTCTCACGACGCTGCTTCAGTACAAACCGGCCTCCGGGGCGCTGACGCACCCCCCGACGAACTAACCACCTTCAATCATTCATCAAAACTCACCAAAACTCAGTCGTTAATAAATCAGAACATGTAACAAACAAATTTACAAGCTGGCTACCCTCATCTTCTCAGCTAACCAACTACCTTCGTGGCAGAAACAATCTGATGAGACGAAAACACGCGGAAAGCGGCCATCTCCTGAACTACCAACGAACTTTCAAGCCTAACCCCGTAGTAATAACATATCTTAAACGAAACTCGTTCTAAATGAGAAAGCAGCATACAAAATTCATAAAGAACCCCAATCTACAGACAAACGACCAAAGGCTCAAGTTTAGCACGCGAAAGAAAATTCCAACACGAGCCCGCACGCGCGCGGGGGGCGCGGTGCCCGGTAACGAACCGCGACCCTCGGACTCGGACTAGCCGTCGGAACGCCACCGCGCCCCTTGACGGGGCATGCAGCGCACACCTCTACAGGCGCTAACGCAGAATCGGACGATACGTACCCGATAACAGAGAGAAAGCGTAGAAATCACCTATAGGAAAAACGCTGACATGCCGCCGGACAACAACAAGTGGCTCCCCATACATGCATAAAAGAAAAAGAGAATAAACCCAAGAGCGAAACTTGACAACTGCTACTACGATCTCATCACTGGCTAAGTCTCAATTTAACAAAATAATAAAACCGTCCCATTCAAACCTAGTCGAATACCGCTCATAATCAGGACGCTAATAAACAAATGGGAACTCGACGTCCCTCGCGGACCTCACAACTCTCAGGTGCCTCTCCCCACAAGGCTACAATATTTACTGCATTACTGCCACTTAAAACTATGAACGAAAACAATATAAGAAGGACCTCGTTGGAAAGATCTCGTTGGTATAGGAACCAGACATTTCAAACACGCCCACCTCCTTACTACCCCGCGAAGGGGTTAACCCTTTCGCTACGGACACCGACTATAGTCGGCGGACGCGCGAAGTGCTGTGTGTACGGATGCCAATTTTAATCGGTGTCCGCGAGACGTGCTTGTACGGGTACCGACTATAGTCCGCGTGAACATCTACGCATACTCTGTTGGTAAAACAGAATCTATCTTATCGATTGAATAAATTATTAATAATAATATTATAATAATATAATTTATTGAACTAAATCCTTCTAAAAAC
>NW_017135389.1:0-7251 GCF_001652005.2 Ceratina calcarata | reverse complement strand
ATGACTATCGGTTAAAAAAAAATAACAATAATATGAAAGATGGTGAAGCAACAACACTATCCGAAATATATTGTTTTTTTTCTGTGTCATTTCTAATGACACGCAACAAGAAGTTGTCCTTAGGGGAATACTGGAGTAGAGACAAACTCCTGCGTAGTGATATTTTTGGAGAGATTATGCCTAGAGATCGCTATTTTAAATTGTTATCTATGCTACATTTCAACCAAAATATCACATCTACCAATGATAAATTATATAAAATAAGGAACGTGATTGATATGCTCCGAAAAAATTTCAGTAAATCATTTTATCCGTACCAAAAATTATGCATCGATGAAAGTTTACTTCTATATAAAGGGCGGCTTTCATTCAAACAATACATTCCTTCAAAAAGAAGTAGATTTGGGATAAAATCATTTATTCTTTGTGATTGTCGAACTGGTTATATACAGGATCTTATTGTTTATGCCGGATCATCGACTATGATCAACAGCCAAAATAAGAAAATCGGAAAATCGGGAGCGATAGTAGAAGCACTAATGGCGCCCTATCTTGGAAAAGGACATACAGTTTTCCTAGATAATTGGTATTCAAGTCCAGCCTTGTTTAATTTCTTACATAATAATCATACAAATGCGTGCGGGACCGTAGCAAAAAGGCGACAAGGAATGCCAAAGATTACTGATACACTGAGAAAAGGAGAGGCATCTTCCCGTTCAACTGAAAATTTATTAGTTATAAAATGGATGGATAAAAAAGAAGTGTATATGCTATCCACTATGCATACTTCAGAGTTTGCAACGGTTGTCAGGCGTGGAGGAAAAAAAATTATTCAAAAACCTCTATGCGTCATAGACTATAATAATTGTATGGGTTCAGTCGACAAAGCAGACATGGTGCTAAGCACTATAAATTCGACACGGAAATCTCTAAAATGGTACCGTAAATATTTTTTTCATTTGCTGGACATATGCGTGTGGAATGCATATTGTCTTTATAAGCATAACACGCGAAAACCGATATCTATGGCCAAATTTCACTTGAATTTAATCCGACAAATACTGCAAAAGTATCGTATGAATATGTCTTATCATCATCAAAAAAGCAAGAACAATCCATTAAGACTAATAGAACGGCATTTTCCATCACTATATAAACCACAAAGAAAAAACCGAAATAGAAGGTGCGTCGTCTGCACGGCAAATGATAAAAGACGCGAGTCTCGATATGAGTGTAAAGATTGTAATGTTGGTCTCTGCGTGGAACCTTGCTTTAGAATTTATCACACTGAGTTACAATACTAAGAATTATTGTATAATTTGATATCTAACTACAGTAACTGTATTTTTATTTATAATAATAGTAAAATTTGTTAATATATTAATTTCTGAATACTCACAATGTACTCATTTTTATGTTTTTCATATAATATGACGAAACAGTTGTTACATAACTCTTAAGAAAGTATACACACAAGAGAATTCCAAAGTGCCATCGAAAGACGTAAGTGCGAGCATCGAAACCTACAGATGCGCAATGTGCACACTGCACGGCTCGGTGCCCCGTCCAGCGGCGCTACTGCCGCGGAACGGACTGCCGTAGCGAAAGGGTTAATCCCTGGGGGATCTCACGACCTTCTCGGAGACGTATCGGAAAACTAGAAATAAGATCTCCTGCCAAAACACACTGTTACACTATACACACCGACCCAACTACATACCACAAAAACAAAATATATTTTACGAGAAACTCTAACTAACCACACTTTATCCCATAGTCAATACAACAACAACGCTGTTCAAATACAGCTAACCGATCATCATATTACTTCAAAACATACTTATACACTCACACTCGAGGACAATTATAAAACAGGATTAGGCAAATCCCCTACGACCCCCTCGTAGCCGACAGACAGATCCTCCCAAAGGTACACCCCGATTGAACAAAACCCACCTTCCACCGTGCTCATTTAATAATCGTAATCGATCACGATCCCGGAAATGCGTGCTCAAACAGATCGAACGGTAACAAACAGACAAGAATAAAACAACAGGGAGAGAAACAAGAACAAAAAACCGGAGACCCGCGGAAAGAGGAACACACGAAACGGAACGGGCCCAGAAAACGAGCCAGAAACAGGCGAGACAGAAACCACGCCCCGCGACACAAACACGAGACACGGAAGGAGACAGGGGGGAGCCGAGCCCAGAGAATCAGCGCGCTCATATTTTTTCCCTCGGCCGAAAAGTGGGGACGACGCGACCATGATGAGGACCATAGCGCTGCGGAGAGCTTCGCGAACGCGCATGTGCACGCGTGAGGAGAATAGTAGTGGGGATCGAAATACGGGCGAAAAAGAGGGGAAGCGAGCCTCGAGGGAAAAAATATGAGCGCGCTGCAGAGAACGGCTATAAATACGGAGACAAACCACAAGAGCGGAAATAGTACTTCCCCGAGACGAACGAGGAAACCAACAACCATGAACCCAGAAGACCAGAGAACGAGAAAAATCCCAAACTACCGGAGGACAATCATACCCGAGGAACACCCGGAGACCAAAATGACACTCGCAGACTACGAAGACTTCAGGGACGCACTGGCGAACTGCGCGGAACGATACACAAGGATAAGATCGGCAAAAGGAGTACAAACCCAACGCCTACAATTCGAGGAGTTCTACAGGAGAAACGGGGGCATAACAGTGACATGCAAAACAACATTTACGGCGGACTGGCTGATGAAAGCAGCAAAGCACATAAAAATGCCGAGCGGCGTCAGACTAAAGGCCGATGACGAGACAGCGCCCGACCGGAGATTCACGATAGAGGGCAAGGTGACACACTCCAGATTCGACAAGTACAACATCACCAAAACCATAGGACGATTCAACAGGGAAATAAACACCACAAAATGGACAGCAATAAGCGAGAGAACGGCCGGGAGAGGAAAGATAATCAAGCTACAGATCGATGAAAAATCACTGGAGGCCATCAGGAAGCGGGCAAACAAGCTGGCCCTGGACAAACACGACATACAAAGAATGTACATCCTAACAGCCAAAGGGACACCCGTATTCACAAACAACGAGGCCAACAAACTTACAGAAATCCGAGACGAGGACTTTGAAGACGCGACCATAAGAAGGAACACCGACCACGAGGACAAACCAGAAACACGAGGGACGGAGCGACGACAAGACGAAGCAACGACAGCCGACAGGGAAGGGAACTACGCCCCCCAGAGCACGAACCAAACCCCAGGACCAACCATAAGAGACGCCACGAACAGGGAGATAAACGAAACGACACCCCCCCAAACACGCAAATGTACAACAAGTATAAACACACCCGAACAAATGTAAAAGAAATAAAACAAAGCAAAAGAATAAAGACGATACAAACCAATAAAGAAGGAGAGGAAAACATAAACCCAGACCAGACCCTGTACACACCCAACCCCGCGTACATCCCGAAACGTAGAAAATAACCACCTAGACCCCCGACAAATAAAACGATGAAACAATCCACCACCACCCATTAAAACACAGAGCATACCGTACACACAGACACGAACGAATACCCGCACCCACACACACACACAGCATTACTTTCTAACTACCTAGTCCAACTTGGCCACTACCCAATAAAACCTACGAACAATAATCCCTACAAACACAACAAACAACGCTACCAATAACCGCGAAAGAATTATGAGAGCAACCACTACAGGGGAAAACCAACAACCATCGATACACCCGTAAGATGCACTAGTGACGGGCACCATCGGCTAAAACTACCGATCTAGCCGAGAGTAACCAACGACACCCTTAGTCGGCTAATTCTTTGACACTATCGACTACATCGAACCTGCTTCAGATGGCCAAACTATCGGTAGCTCGACGGTCCAAGTCCAGACGACTAGGTATACAATATGATGCTCGACAATCACCGATAATTCGACGGTCCAAAGTCCAAACGACTGTAATAGCATTATGAATATACCCCCCGATGTTTCGATGGCCCAAAGTTCAAACGATTGAAATGTATATCTATACTACCGTAGAAACAGACTGAAGAAGGAAGAGATACCCATACCCTACACATACCGTAGGTTTTGAACGACTTTCATTAGGAACCCTATTACCAAACGGATTCGGCAGTATCGGATAATCTACTTATTAAGAAAAGATAGACCTTGTTTAATTCTCACGAGTAAATTATTTCAAACCGAGCGGGACTTAATAAGGTTACGGGAAGCGGAAACGGATCAGTATCGTTAAGGAAAATAAAACAATAAATCACTGTACATTTACGAAAAAGTTTATATAAACTCATACATACCACACTTCCATAACAAAACATCTCTCATAATTATAAACATCTGGTAATACTGACAATACTCGATTGATTCAAAGAAACTCATATCAATAAAAGTTGCGATAACCGGTATATGACGAGTACAACTTTACCCAAAATTTTCTGCGGTCCGAGATACTAGTACTGAACAAGTAAGAAAAAAAGAGAGAAAAGAAGTCATTTACACACTTTGACAGCACTCCGACAGCATTTTAACAGATACGCCACGTGTATATAAAATAGACCACTTGTCAAAATTACCCATAACTGGGACTCTAAAAAACCACAAGCAGTAAATAATTTTCCATTCATTCGGGGCTGGTGTTTCGAACCGTGCAAACGGTTTAGGGTTGTATTAGTATAGACTATGACCATAATACAGAGGCATAACCGCGAGAGCGATATTTCACTCGGTTAAAGCTATCGACTAATCAGCCGATAGTACGCTACGACTATTCCCTCAGTCGACACTCTAAACCAGTCGATGGTGACCATCACCAGGATGCACCCCACGGGCGGCCTACTATCCGACCAACTAATAACTAAATGCACGATCAAAGCGACGGCACCGAAGGCATATTAAATCGCCATTCCACACAAGCGTACGTATATCGAAACAAAGGATGTTACAAGGGACAGGGACAACAATCAATTACCAATTATAAAACGCGCCCGAAGACAAAAACAATGACCAATGCCTCAACCGAAACGCACACAAGCAAAGCATAGCCACAGGTACAGTCATACAGACGATGAACGCACAAGATACCCAAGACCATCCATGACAAAGCACAACCACCCAAACGTACACACCCGGAAACCAAGCCCCCTCACACACACACGCAGCAACCCAACCACCAACAAGGAAAGAAAGGAAAAGGAGGAGCCGAACCAACCCCCGGAAGACACACCGCCGAGCACGGACACCATCCCCCCCCCCCCACCCGGAACACAACAAATAGAGAACAGGGAAAAACCGGCCAGACAAAGGAAAAAGGGGAGAACGAACCAAAGGGACAGGACGCACGGCGAGACACGAAACGAACACCCACAGGAACAAAAAGAAAACAGCCAGGGCGGAACGGGGCTCGAAAACTCGACCATACAAATAAGAGGGACAGACCCGACGCGAAACGGACCGGAAAAACGACCAGTAACGGCCGGGACAGGAACGGAAAGAACACACCCAGCGCGAACCAAGCTAACAAACAGGAGGCGAGACAGGGACCCCGGCCAACAAGTATAAATACGGGAGACCCCCGAGACGACGACACAGTCAGAAACGAAAACACGAAGCAAGCAAACATGAACCGAGAGGACCGACGGAACAGAAAGGCACCGAGCCAGCAACTGGCGATAATGCCCGAGGACTACCCAAAAACAAGACTAACACCGACGGAATGCGACGAATTCAACGACGCACTGGCGATATGCGCCGAAAGGTACATGGAAGCCAGAACAGCCAAGGGGGCACACACCCAGCACCTCGGGTTCGAGGAACTCTACAGGAAGAACGGAGGGATCATAATCACGTGCGAATCGGCATTCACGGCCAGCTGGCTGGAAAAAGCCGCCAAGCATATAAAAATGCCGAGCGGGATCAAGCTCAGAACAGACAATAGAGAAGCCCTGGACAACAGGTACACGGTGGAAGGCAGAGTGGCGAGCCACAGACACAACACGAGAAACATCATCGAGACAATAAAACAGTTCAACCAAGGGATCAACGTGACGAGGTGGAAGACGATCGGAGAAAAGACGATCACTGGAGGAAAACTGATAAAGATGGAAATCGACGGGAAGTCGCTGGGAGCAATCAGGAAACGAGCAAACAAACTCTCCCTCGACAAGTTCTCCATCCAAAGGATGGTAATAGTCAGAGTGGACAGAGCGATAGAAGACAGAAACAACACCACACGCCCAGAACCAGACATCCTAGACGAAGACTTTGAGTGGGGAGAACGGTCAACGAGAGACGGGACGGAGAGCGGAACAGACTCCATGGTGGACGACGTCTCAATGCTCATCATCAGGGAACTAGAATCGGCATCCCAGGAAAACAACGACATCTTTGACGACGACAACGACGCGCTAATAACAACGAACACCGGGCCGGCCGTCAACCAGATCAAGGTCATAAACGAAACACCGACACAAATCGAACAACCCTCAAACGAGACAGGGACGGAGAGCAGCACGAACCAGGTACACCACCTGGGGCCCTGGCCCACAACCACGGAACCCAACGACACGCACCGGAACGAGATCGAACGCGAGCTGGAGCTCATGCTCTCAGGCACCCATAAACCGGCCAGCTCCCGGACAACACAACGGAGAGGACAAGGGACCCGAAAGCAAAGCAACAACCAGTAGCACAACATAGACACAACGCTAAGACACGACAAAACATGTATATAATAGCAAATAAACAAAATACAACCAATATACAAGCGCCTCACCTATTATCTACTCAAACCTCCAAATCCAAAAAAAAAAAAACCCAAACACAAAACCCCCTAACAAAAAGAAAAAACGATAGAACAGCCCCACCGCGGCCACACACCCTCAAAAAAGAGAGAGAGAAGAGAGAGAGAAACGCACACACAGAAACCCCCACGGCACAGACACCGAACGCGCCGAACCCCCCGAACGGTCTGCAACCCGAACAACACCGGCGACATCCGATAAACCACAGCAGTCGCGAGACAAATCACCAGACCGCCGAACAACGCACGCAGATCAGACGGACGACACAGAAACACCCCAGACGGACCGACAAACTAAAACACGTACGACACGCACACACAACACGCACAGACACACACGCAGAAAGACCGCACACCAGCGACACACGCGAAGGAAACAGACACGAACCCCCGCATGCACACACAGA
>NW_017135388.1:0-416 GCF_001652005.2 Ceratina calcarata | reverse complement strand
GCACGAAAGAATGTTATATACATAAGTTACATGGTTTACAAGGGTACACTACGTAGTCCGTTAATTTTTTTATACGTAGAGACGTTTCGGAGGTTTGAAAGTCAACTTTGCTTTTTTAAACAGATTTAAACTATATTTTTTGTACCAAAATATGGTAGAGCATCGAATTGCAAGAAAAAAAGTATTGAATCTTATTAGCCCCAAACCTAATAGCTAACGAGTAATTTCACTTTATTACTTGAAAATTTATTTGCTTTATCTGCCTTGTAATTACACACGAACACCGAAGGTAATTTCAATTCTGGATTACGAACATGTAGTAGATTGCGAATCATGATAGATGTTGTGTTGATAAACACTGTCATGTAAACATCGTTGTTCTGCGGAAATCTGTGATATAAGGTTGAATCTCCAAT
>NW_017135387.1:0-416 GCF_001652005.2 Ceratina calcarata | reverse complement strand
GTCGTGACTCCATCTAAAAATCATTGTTAACAAAACTGAGAAATAGAGTAAAGGAAATAATCGAAATAAAAGTGAAGAATATGAAGGAAAGGATTTACTCAATAGAAGCTCAAATATAAATTATCAAAACATTTAAACGCATGATTTAATGTTTAACAAACGAGTCTACCATTCATGCATCCACAAATCCAACTCTGTTATACTTTTTAACGCTAATTAAATACTATGATTTAAATATAATTTTAATAAAGCGATACACTGAACGTAATAAGAAATAATTATACGAACAGAGTTAATAATATAATAAAACAAAGCTCGTTCAAATACAACCGTCTCTCGTGGCCACACCAATTATTTCTTTAATGTTGAATTACCTAATCACCCCAACAGCAAATAAATTCATTACACACATTTAC
>NW_017135386.1:0-416 GCF_001652005.2 Ceratina calcarata | reverse complement strand
ACGCATCTCGGGTTATTTCGTTATAAGAAAATGCCAGAAGGCGTAGCATCCGGCCCGGGAGATTTTCAAAACAAGATGGAACAATGTTTGCAAGGCATTCCTCATGTAATAGCGTATCTCGACAATATTTTTGTTACAGGCGAAGCTGAGGAAAAGCATTTAAGAAACTTAATTGAAGTATGCAAGCGTTTGGAAAAGAATGGGTTTCGTCTTAGTAAAACCAAGTGCGATTTTATGAAGGACAGTATTGAAACGTTAGGGTATGTGATAGACAGTAACGGATTGCATAAATCAAAAGCTAAAGTACGAGCAATGGTCGAAGCGCCCAGACCAGTAAATCACAAGCAATTAGCCTCGTTTTTAGGATTAATTAATTTTTATGCTAGGTTCATAGAAAAACGGTCGGATAATCTAAA
>NW_017135385.1:0-416 GCF_001652005.2 Ceratina calcarata | reverse complement strand
TTCCTTTAAATTGTAATGTACGTGAAATAATATGATCATATGTGTGGAAAAAAAGGGAGAAAAGGAAAAAAGAAGACACGAAAGGGTTTCGATCCGGCAATCCAGCGGTTATGAAGCTAGGACATTAACCGCTGGGCCGCGGTCGCTACTTCTTCACAGCCGTAACGCAAGGGAATATAAGCACACATCGAACTTCTTTTGCGATTTTCTCGAAAACGTTTGAGTGGTTGCGGCAACATTGAGGTTGTATATCTCGTCCTAGTGGACTACTGCAAATGTGCTAAGTTTGAAGAAAAACTGTGACCCGAATGTCGTACGGAGCCCTTGTAAGAAAATTCTGACATGTTTGTAGTGTAGCTGGACATGCCTGAGAATTTTTTCAGATTTTTCCCTTCCAAATGCGTCCGTATGTACTG
>NW_017135384.1:0-416 GCF_001652005.2 Ceratina calcarata | reverse complement strand
TTTTATTAAGAAAGAAGATAAATTATATTCCACTTTTGTAACAAATCTGTAAGAATCGTCGTGACGATTAATAATTTGTGATGACTATACAAAAAAACTACACAGCGAACGCATGAATAATAACACTTCACATGAGATGCAAATAAATAACGTGTTATATTATTTCCACCTGTTATATTATTCTTTATCTATCGAACGACAATGAAGTCCAGCTTCTAAACTTCTAAATGACGAATTTTTATATAATCGCAAAACGCTTCAACGTGTCTGTTTTTATCGCACTAATCGAGGACTCACGAATTCGATGAATGATGTAGTGTACAAATGAAACGTTTCTCTACGCATACTCTTTTTAACGGGTTTCAAAAATGACGCGTCGAGCCGTGCTGAAGTTTTTTTTTTAATCATAGTTATTA
>NW_017135383.1:0-416 GCF_001652005.2 Ceratina calcarata | reverse complement strand
ACAAAGAACCATTAAGATTCCTCGAAGTCGAAATGAATGTATAAATATACATATCACACAATATTATTAACCGTATTTGGATACACATGCAATTAAAATAAATATTTTTTACTTAGACAATTAGACAATTAGAAATCGTACCACAAATTCGGGGTCTAATTAACGGAGTTAATTAGCCAGGTAATTAACCAACCAGATAATTGGTAACCATAGAACGCTGACATTATCAACCTGATACTTGATTCGAGATTATTACTTCAAAGATCGATTACCCATCATTTTCAAATTTTGTTGCACTTGTATTACTTTATTTTCATTAGTGCACACCATGTTTTGTATTTGAAGTAAGAACAAAAGTAACTGGCACTTAATATCTCAATGAATATCAGTGTTTAATTGAAATTAGTTTCTGAATT
>NW_017135382.1:0-416 GCF_001652005.2 Ceratina calcarata | reverse complement strand
AATCCAGTTATCGCTTTGCTTGATGAAACTTGGTGTGTCCAATAGCATTTCTATATAAGCTTCGTTGTAAATACTTCCGTTGTTTTTCAGATTTCCAACAAATAAACGAACGTTTTCTCTTTATATATGTGATAGTAAGATTAGGCAGTTAATTAAATAGATGATTATCAGATATGAATGATAGATCGATTCTTTGCAGTCAGGAAGAACTTTTCATCTATTCAACAAATACAATCTATTCATACAAAAGAAAATGTACGTACCTTCCTGAATACTTCCCATTATTACGAGAATCTGTGCTTACAATTAGTATGAAAGGAATATGAAACTTGGATATCAAAGTCGGAACGCTCGATTTCTAATAAATCAGACATGATAGACTTGACTTTTTCTTATCATACCACTGCTCCATACTT
>NW_017135381.1:0-416 GCF_001652005.2 Ceratina calcarata | reverse complement strand
AGTCAATTCTTAGGTTTGAATTAAAAACGGTGACGATGGTCACTTGTGGAAGGTAGTGTACCGTCGAGTAATTTCGCGGCGAAGACGTGACCGGACTCGCGAATCCCAGCGTTGGAAGCGTGGGTCCAATTGACCCAGCGCGACGGGCTCCAACCGGCTAATTGCCAATTGTCAAGCGACGTTGCCATTCCCCATACCCGTTCGCTCGATGTCAATTTTGCTTGACACCTATTCGAACCCTTTACTAAAAATCCATCCCGTACATTTGTGTCGATTTTTCAATGCAAATGCAACGTTAATCTCCAACAGCAGAAATAAGTACATCTCATGCTTCAATTAAACCAAACAATTAGTGTCAATGAAATTAGTATGAAAAAAATCGAATGAATTTTATTACAACAATCAAACATTTTTAT
>NW_017135380.1:0-416 GCF_001652005.2 Ceratina calcarata | reverse complement strand
CTGAATTCGTAATTACCCGGCGCTCTCCCGCTGTCCCTTATAACTGATTTGAAAATTGAACACTGTCCCCTGCAATCTCTTAACGCCAAAACCGTTTGGAGATCGCTCATAATGGCAGCCGACCGCATCGCGGTCTAATATTAATTAATCTTGCAACTGGCAATGCCTACTAGCCACCCCCGCGTCATTTTAATTAATTATTCCGGACAATCGATTCGATTATCTATTAACAGTTATTGTCTGCCGTTATAGTTAAATCATGATAACATCGTGGCACATGAATTTCGCCACGCGTTTAACGCAGTTATTATTAGAACCGATTTGAAACAGTTACCTACTCTTCTATTGAAACTGATTAAAATTAAATTGAATTAACACTAGATTGGCCAAGGAAGTCATTTTCACTGCTTTTGGGC
>NW_017135379.1:0-416 GCF_001652005.2 Ceratina calcarata | reverse complement strand
TTCGTTTCGCGTCGCGGGGGCGCTCAGTTCGTCTGGTTTGTCTTGCGTCTTTTCTTTTCGGCGGTTCATTTGAATTTTTTCAGTTTCCTCGTTTCCTGTTTTTTGCCGTTGTTCGTTGTTTGTTTCGGGTTCTCGTCTTTCTTATTCTTTTTATGTGTTATTGTTTCGTGTTATTTCGTTCTTATCGGTTCGGGATTTTTCGCTTTCCGCTCGTTTTGTTTTGTTCGTGTCGTTTATTTTCCTCGTTTATCTCTTTGTCGGTTACTTGCTTTGTTTTTCTTAATTTGTCGCGGTTGGTGATTCGTCGGTCGGCTGTGGAGACTCTGTTTTGTTCCTTTGTTTTTATCTTTTTGTGTTGTCGGTGTTTTCGTTCTTGGTTGTTGTCATTTTTAGTTTTGTATTCTCGCATTGTCTAT
>NW_017135378.1:7366-7839 GCF_001652005.2 Ceratina calcarata | reverse complement strand
GTTAAAAAGTAGCAAACTGTTTGAATAAAATATTTTAACTTCTCTTAAAATATAAATACAAACAGTTTCATGAAAAACAAAGTGGAGTTTCTAAAATCCTGTTCGGTGGACGACGGGGGAGGGAAGAAGGGGAAGGCAAGGGTGGAGGAAGAGTTTTCCTTCCGAGTGTTCGGATGGAATTACTTAGCTCATCCGTCGCCCAAGGGACCCGGGCCAGAGTCTCTGTGCCATTCGCTAACCGGAAATGGAGTAACCCGTGCCGTTTGCGGGCTAACAACCCCCGGCAATCCGGTTTACCCTCAACGACGTGCTCGGTTCGATCACTCTCGACTACTGCAGTTCTTTTTGCTTCTCCCAATACCCCACATTCAATCCAAATCGTCCATCTCACAATCCTTATTATTGTACTTTTCGTTATTTCTCAAGTCAGATCAACTTACTGTATTTTTTATAGCATTCTTGCAAAATCTACC
>NW_017135378.1:5186-5921 GCF_001652005.2 Ceratina calcarata | reverse complement strand
GAATTTATTTTTTTATATACGAGTAAGAATTGAAATTTGTTACAATGAACGTGCAATTCTATGGATTCCTGCATTAAAAAAATAGCTGAACCGTGTCGAGTCTTGATAGAACGGTTTTACGTGACGCGAACGTTTCTCTTCCTTCAAGACTGTAAAAATGCTCGAAACTGTATTCGAAAAACTGTGCTCGAAGAACAAACATTCCCGGTGAAGAATTCATTCAGGAACTCTGTTAGCTGAACTTAAAAACGGCGGCGGCGGCAGGCGAAAAAGCGAGCTTCGCACTCGCATTTAATTTCGCGAAAAGCGGATATTCAAATATCGGGGCGCGGGCGAAAAGCGCAAACACGCATACACCAGCGGAGCGTTTCGCGACTTTTCTATTATACTTTACTTTCCTCGCGGTTTTCCAGGCTCCTCATGAATTTCAGAGGAGTCTCTTGAAAAATAACGCCATTTGCCAACTCTGATCTGGCGACGTTTTGCGTCCTCCCTGCCTGAAAATATCGAGCACTCTCCAAATGGAACTTCATGCTTTTTCAGTTTTAATAGAACGATTACATTCAGTCTTGGACAGATACTTTCGTATTTCGTACAACATATATATTAGAAAAAGTATAGTTATCCATTAGAAGGAAATATAGTTATGTGTATGTATTAGAAAAAATATACTTATGTACTGAAACAATGATAATTATGTGTTAGAAAACAATACAGTTATTAGAAAAATATATG
>NW_017135378.1:3271-3938 GCF_001652005.2 Ceratina calcarata | reverse complement strand
ATATTTAATATATTATATATTTTATATATATTATATATTTTATATATTTAATATATTTAAATATTTTAATTAATTAATTAAAACAAGAGACATTGAAATATTGATACAGGATATCTATACTAAAATCACTAAATAAAATTCCCTATTTAAATTCTTATATCAGCTCGTCCTAAGTCAATATTAAAAATGGAATCAGTGTTTTAAATTTCATGTTTTATTGGCAACGAAATCTCAGGTTAAATGAATTTAGTGCAACAAATAGAGTGCCAATAGGTTGATGAGATCCATAATGCTGTGTACGTAACTAGCCTAATTCACACTGGAGAAGAGGCTGGCCCAGTTAGTCTAGCAAATTGTCAAGCAACCGGTGTTTGGCCAGCAATTAAACGCGAGTCGCGCGAGCAAATAACCCCAAGGGGGTGGGGAGTGGGGGTGTCGTGAGAAACCCCTGGAACTGGGGATGGGGGTGGGAAAGGAAACTCATCGGATCGCCTTGCGGTTTGGACGTGAAATTGCTTTGTCAACTCTCACTGTCTCAGCCTCACGCTTCCCAGACAGTTAGTCAGACTCCAAACAAACAAATAAGTAAACCATTTTAAATACGTTTCCTGATGTCAATTTCGTTTTACAGCTTATTGTGTCATATGTATTTTATTTAATGTTTCTT
>NW_017135378.1:0-1068 GCF_001652005.2 Ceratina calcarata | reverse complement strand
AAGAGGATAATAATAATATTAATAATAATAAGAAATATTCTATTCTAAAAATTAATTTAGAAATCTCTTAAAAATTTTGCTCGAATTTCTTATAATAAAAGTCCTTATTGAAGAATTATTTAATACACTTTTCATACTAATTTCACCCCAGGAACGTTTTACCCGTTTGAAATTTCTTTCTAAAAAATATTTCCACGAAAGAATCCTTTTTGAAAATCGATTGCGCCTCGTCAATGATATTATTTTTCAACACGGCACGTTTCCCGCCCCTTTCGTTTCTCCCTAAACCCTGGCCGGTGACCAGAAGTCGGCCCCGTCTGCAAATTCGGACGCGTCAGGTGTATTTGAAACCGGAGGCCAGCACGAGTCCTCTGACCTACTCGATCTTCCCTGAAAAATTCATCAAAAGGGGAAAAATTTATCAAAGCTACCACTTACCGCTGTAGCGTCGTTTTTCACCTGACCGGGACCATTCTTCTTTCTTTTTTTCTTCAAACATTTTCAGCTTTAACCGTTCGACGGTAGAATTTCAAAAATAAAATTGCTGTTCAAACGTTTAGATCGTAAAATCCAAAAAACGACGAAGAAATTAATTCAATTTTCATACATGATTACATAAAATAAATGCAAACAGTAGAATTTAAATATTTTACATTATAAATAAATTCATTGAACGTTAAATAAATATTCAAATGAAAACGTGAATTTTTAAGTGATTATGACGATGTCATAAGTTGTCAGGGAAACACAGGAATAGTACGTTTCCCACTTGACGACCCTGCGTTCTTACTTTTTCTTTTCTCGTCGGATTCCATCCGCTATTCGTGTAGGCGAATGATTAACGAGGGTTGCAAGTTTCGATGCACCCGGCGCTTGTGCATCATCCGCCAAGCTTACGAGCCGTGCAGCTGCCTCTGTCCTAAACTTTTTTCATTCTTTCTTTTTTCTTCTTTTCTCTTCCCTCTTTTTTTACACTGCGGGTCCCCGCGCGCCAATCACTCTCCTACACAGACTTGTTTATAATTTAAAATCAAACATTTCATAGTAAATAAGGGAATTTAATTTATG
>NW_017135377.1:0-416 GCF_001652005.2 Ceratina calcarata | reverse complement strand
GCGATATGCATCATTGATAAATTCTCACTTTCGTTAGAGGATATGTAATGCTCAGGCGTCATGTCAGGTTCGAGTTGCCAAAGATTACAATTGATGCAGACGAGTACAATTGCTGAAGTTCTCCTTTTGGTCACCGAGTAACAGGAACTTATTGACGATACCCTTCATTGATAAATTCTCACCTTCGTTAGAGAACATGTAGTGCTCAGGCATCATATCAGGTTGGAATTGCCAAAGATCTGGATCCTTCGATTCTGCATTCTGTTATAATACATCGTACGCTGATATTTGTTATCATCGATGGAGTCAGCCGACTGACCCCATTCTATCTAAATACACCGATTATCATACGACCTCAGGGAGAGAAAGTGAGGAAGCAGTCCGAGTGCGTCTATCTCGTCAAGTTTCGGCATGTG
>NW_017135376.1:0-416 GCF_001652005.2 Ceratina calcarata | reverse complement strand
CACATGACTAATGCGATTTATCAAAATATCTCATATCACATTATTAATAAACAAAATTTAATTCATTTATTTTTCATCTCTCTTTTTCGTCAATGCATGTTACTTTAAAATTTACAATCAGCAATTTCTCTGTCAATCAACTGAAGGGATAACGATCAAAATTAAGTTTGGATACTGATACATCCGATTAATTGCGTAGGTGTAAATGACGGCTCGAATATGAATGACAGTCACGTGATTGTTAATTACAGATAGTTAAATTTGGACGTTGCTCAATGACTCAGATGATGTCAGTAAAAACCTCCCTAAGCATTCTTTTATTACGATTAGATAATAAATATTTCAAAATCACAACGAAATAGATGTTAATATACTTTCTTAAATTTAGATATATTTCTTGGAACAAGCTTGAGCAA
>NW_017135375.1:0-416 GCF_001652005.2 Ceratina calcarata | reverse complement strand
CTAACGAACCAGAGAACAATCTAAAAATTTTGCTTAAAGTACGAGGAGAAGATGAATAGAAAACTGAGCCATCAAATCCTCAAACTCTCTGAGATAAACCATACAAAAATAATTTGTAGTTCATGCGACAGCGTAATTGCTGGATGTCTGAGAAAGCAATGTAAAAATATATTTTTAACTTTTTTTATCTCGCGTCAACAGGCCAGAGGTCGTTGGAGAGGCCATGATGAACCTAATCCAGAAAGGCGAGAATGGATCCGTCTGGGTCTGCGAAGGAAGTCAAACGCCGTACGCTCTTGAATTCCCGCCTGTTAAGAAGATCCCGCTTAATCTTTAAACTTGTTAACAAAACAGCACGTATTCGCAGAAGAGTCTAATGAGAAAGAGACAACTATTGTATGAAACTCTTTTTTTAT
>NW_017135374.1:0-416 GCF_001652005.2 Ceratina calcarata | reverse complement strand
ACATATATGTATACCCACAAAAACGCTATTTTCATTTATATTTCAAGTAATTTTAAGGAAACCTTGATTGATAGAATGCTAGAATACGTAAAGAATTGATAGACACAATTTATTGGCTTTCGAGTATGTAAATCAAAATATGACCGCATAAGAAAATGAAATAGCGATAGGTCCTCAAATGTTCTCAACAGGTAATCGAGTCACGTGGCAATGACACTACTAGCAATTACAAATGCTTACCTCGTAGATTCTCGTGCAGGTGGAATACAAAAATCTTCGAATAGGAACATGCTCTTTTTCTACTGAACATTATCTCGGTTTGATGCTTGTTAATTCCAAAGAGAAACTTTCTTTTTATGTATCATTATAATGTATTACTATGAGAAATTAGGAATTTGGGACTTTCAGGATCTTTT
>NW_017135373.1:0-416 GCF_001652005.2 Ceratina calcarata | reverse complement strand
GATCGTATACGTTGGAACGTACAGTTAAAAGAAGGATATATAAGACATTAATGTCAGAAAGAAAGCATATTATGATTTTTATCTAATTCAATCAGAGTTGGAATTGAAACCTACAGTAAAAAATTTTCAGATAATCTGCCTACTATAATTTGAACATTTTTCAGAACAGAATAAATGTTTTTGTTCAAATAAAACATTTTCTTACTCTTAAGAGAATGAAGGTTTTACTTAATGCACGGCATTTTACGACAGTTTTTTCTGAACAATAAAGATAATAGTTGTTAAATTATAGTTATTCCATATCTGACTGAAAATTTTAACAACTTCGTTGAAGTCGTATTCGAAATGACGAAAAAATTTCTAAATATAAGTTTATTATTATTACTTACAAATATATTTTCTTATGCATTCTGTAT
>NW_017135372.1:0-416 GCF_001652005.2 Ceratina calcarata | reverse complement strand
GTTAAATATCTCAATGAATAAACAAAACTGTCAAAAAATAATCTAATGGTTCACACGAAACTGCGTTTCATGACGTAAAACGTCCTCTTTCACGCCTCTCGATTGCGCAACCTGCGGATTCACTTTCACCTGAAATATGCTTTTTCGAAAGTGTCCAGCTTTTAATTGTCCAGTGGTCCTCCATGCGTTTCAAATGAACCCTATACAATTTATTTAGGTGAATGCTTTAAAGTGCTTGCTCATCAAGCATTAAAGTCACCGTCGAGCAATGAGGAAATCAGTTTACGAAGATCTTGGAGAGATTTCAATACTGAGATCATTTTTCTGAGTAGTATTTGAAGTATTTAAAATAAAACTGGTTCGAGCTGCTTATACTACTTCTGACAATCTATTTTAAGAGATATTAATTTCAAAGT
>NW_017135371.1:0-416 GCF_001652005.2 Ceratina calcarata | reverse complement strand
GGAAGTCGTGAAAACTGCGATTTTTGAAATTTCTAGTTACTTATATTTCCTAGTAATGTTAATAAATTTTGATGACACTTTGTACATGCATATAATTTTTTATAAGTCCATCTGCATAGATTGAAGCATCACATAACTTAAATTCAAGTTGACCTTCATTGACCTTTACGCATCTTCTCATAAAAAAACTTGGTAACACCAGAATATGGACTCGCAGCGGCGGATTAAGACGAATGGGGGCCATAAGCATTAAAAATTTCGCCTGCCCCCCTAATTCTTTTAAAACCCCTTCTCAAAATTAGTGCTTTTGAAGAGAAATTCAAGTCTCCTCTTAAAAATAGGACTCTTTAATACTAAACTCATCTTTCCTTGAATTATTGATTAGAAAACTTCTTAATTTAAATATTTTGAGAGCC
>NW_017135370.1:0-416 GCF_001652005.2 Ceratina calcarata | reverse complement strand
TGGAGAAGGAATATCGGATACACTGACTCGAACTCACGAGACGTGCGTGTTAACGTGTCTAAACGTAGGCGACTAGTAGCAGCGCTCGACTGCTGGGCTGGCGCTCGGTCAGTGGTGGGGGTAACGCTTGGTCAGAGGAAGGGACCCAATGGGCGCGTTGTGTATGGGTCCTTTGTGTCGTTACCGTAAGCAAGTCGCCTGTAATGTAGTGTTTGTCGGAAATGCTCGTTTTGGCGTAAACAAGTTATGTTGACGCAGAGGATTAAGTGTTTGACGAAAACAAGTGATCGCGCCGTAGTGTCTGCCCGAACGGCGCAAACAAGCGGTCAACCGTATACCTTACCTGTTTTCTTGTTTTCGTTGTTGGAGAGTGACTCACCCTTGGTGTTGACGATGCACGGTGACTGCTAGTATCC
>NW_017135369.1:0-416 GCF_001652005.2 Ceratina calcarata | reverse complement strand
GGCGAAAAACAGGGGAAGCGAGCGTCGTGGGTAAAAATATCTCAACCCTGGTGCCCGGCAGTACTTCTATCGTACTGTCGGACTGATCGGCCTGATGGTGCGCTGTTGCCATATCACATATTCCGGCCTGTACTAGAGACGGCCGTGATACTGTGCGACGACCTCTGCAATCCCCATATCTCGGACCATACGAGGTGTTGGCAAGAATAAACGAAAGACTTTATACAATACTTAACATACTTTCGTGCAATATATCCACCGAACGGTTGAAGCCAGCCTACTTACCGACTGCGGAACAGGACACGAGCTCTACTTTACCGACACCGATACCGCCTTCACCACCAGCAGTACGGACGTATTTGAGAATAACAGCACAAACCAAACACGTGAAGTTTCGCGACATTTAGGGGGGGGGG
>NW_017135368.1:0-416 GCF_001652005.2 Ceratina calcarata | reverse complement strand
AACAATTTCCTTGCATTGTTATTTATGTAATTTGTTAAACGCTTCGTACTGAGCGGAGCACTTGTTCAAATGCGTGAAAGGCCGGGCGGCCGGATCCGAGCCAACACTCCCAAGTCGGAGCCCGCGTCAACCGAGCGCTCTGATTGGTCCGTGTTTTTCGTTAATAACTCAATAACCAAGCCCCATTCTGCATTTTCATCATAAATTAAGAAGGCAGATCGATGTCTGCATTAACAGTTATTTAAAATATTAAGAAATATTAATGTGCGGTATAATCTGCGGTATAAGTCACTGCTTTCTTAGAATTGTTTTGAACGGCTGATTTCACTGATCACTTTCACCATCTTCACCTTTACTATCGGTAAAATCAGCCGTTCAAAACAATTCTGAGAAAGAAGTGATTATTATACGCTCAT
>NW_017135367.1:3865-5324 GCF_001652005.2 Ceratina calcarata | reverse complement strand
AATTAAACTCGAATTAAAAATTGAACTGATTATACAATTATACTCGTATACGACAATTATACTCGTCATTTAAAAAGAAGTCAATCATTTATCTGTAACCTCATTTAAAATGTTAATAAACCAAAAATGAAACCATTACAGACTATTGGATTTAAGAGATATATTCAAATTTCGTTTGATCGATTATGAATCTATTCTTAGAAACGTTTGCGCAGTACTGCGTGTCTGGCACCATCGAAAAATACCGATCACGACGTCTGCGTTTACGGTAGGTAGGTAGGTAGGTAGGTAGGTAGGTAGAAGTTCCCACTTTTCCATTCACCTGCAATTGTAAGTCACCGTTTCGCGCGTACGCCTCGCTGGCGAGGCCTATAATTTGGTGAGCCCTCTCGTCGCGCGAGCCGAGATCACAATCGCTGCACGCTGATTTATATCTAATTCAGTAGACGCGACGTAAAAACGTCGAGACATTTTCTCGCCTTAAACAGGCGTGACGATCGGGACGGATACGAATTACCACCGGCGTCCAACAACACCGAAACCTCTGCCACAGAGTCTAACCAGTCTCGCGATATACGATGTGCGTATAGAAAATAACAAATCTAAATTGTCGGTTGCCGATGACAAATTGTCAATTGGTTCGATCCCAGCGCTGTTTAGTACAGTCGAATGGCTATGATCTCCGAGATTTTATATGATCATGCTCTCATTACCTCCTGCTGCGCTTTAAGAACGAGTTTGTCCCGTTCGTTTTAAGATATATAATGTATCAGTTTAGATCGTTTAAAATGCCATTCCGTTTCACAATATCAGTTTTTTATCAATATTCAGATTTTACAAGATTATTAATTTCGAAATTAGGATCTCTGCCAAAAGTTTCAGACTTGTAATAAAAAGCTCTGCCAATATTTGAGGCAGAGAGATTTTTAAAAAAATNATATAGGTATATACTAAGTTTCAGTCTTTCTAGTGTTAAACAAAAAGAACGATGATTCTCATATCCCTGATTTCCGTCCTGTTACAATGGATCGATGATCTTAAACGGATCGACAAATGTGAATCGTCATCGACGCCTTGTCCTTCGCGGATGGCGAACCGAAACCGCTATTGTTTGCCACCGCCAACGTGGCGAGTGTCAGGTGTCGATTCGTTCGTACGGGTTACATCGTGTTCCGTGTCCACGAGTAAGTAGGTGGGCTTAACTATTGTTCCTCTTCGACGTCGTACGCCGGAATATTAGATCCTAATTAGAATCGCCCATAGAAACCCGTGCGATCGGGTGGCATGATTTGTTGCTCGTTTTAACAGTGATCAAATTCCTTTATTCCCGAACGGAAACAATCGCGATATCCGATATTATAATTATCGATCTTATCATTTATTCGAGACGTCTTCTACATAACAAAAGTTTTATGTACTTTTAGAAATTATTTAAAATATAAAGAATTATTTTATTAAT
>NW_017135367.1:1365-2312 GCF_001652005.2 Ceratina calcarata | reverse complement strand
TGTTTTCACATCGATTCTAATTGCCGTCGATTCTAAGCAATTCTAAGCAACACGTGTTTCGAGAATTAACCGAGCCTGATCGTTGAGTCACGGTGCGCGGGACTTAAACCCACAACAATGGTCGGCGACGTTTCGTCAAACGATCTCTCCTCGCGATTCAATTAAACGTTTCCCGAAATCCATTACCCGGTGATACGCTAATAGCGATGCAATTTATAATGCCGGTTTCTCGATCACCGGGGACCAATCAGGCAACGGCACATGCGAACCCGTTCTCCGCGGCGGCTGGCCCCTTTGCGCGGGGCCCCTTGATTCGTAACGACGTTCCGCACGACCTAACGAGGGGCCGAAAATCCGAGAGGACGTTACGCCCCGGTCTCTAGACAAAAAAGGGCCTCGAAAACCGCGGCACCGTATTGCCCGGCCAGGCCCAAACGTCTGAATTCCCTAATCTAGACCCGGGAGGACTGAGGGACTTAAGTGGCGGCATAGGTGTATATAATAGGGCCCGGCGTTCGCCCCTTCGGGCTACTCCGCAACTAGACTCCTGCAGTTCTCCTCTTTCAAGGTTAAGCAGTGTTCATATTTAATTTCCACGAATAACGTGGCTCATTCCATAAAATTAATTTCTGTCATCTACAGAAATACGAGGTTCACTTCATTCCGAATTTTGTTTCAATTACATAAGAAAGTGTCCATATTTACTTCGCCTAAGGGCTCAATACTAATGTCCAATTATTATAAAAAAGATAAAGATTCCAATTTATTTATTTATTCATCACGTTAACAAAATACGAAGATCTTACATTGAATTGAAGACACAAATTTTCTGAAAGTGTTTTATAAACAAATTTCTAAAAAAGTAATCATCATTCATGGACTTTGCTCTTCCGACGTCTGATTTCTTTTTAATTATAGCAAATACGTTTTTCTAAGGTACATAAACT
>NW_017135367.1:0-780 GCF_001652005.2 Ceratina calcarata | reverse complement strand
ATCAGCAAATATATTCTATTAGAACAAGAAGACGTCTAAACGAGAGAGTCAATAATTATTTGATTATCTAGCAGAAGAAGGTATCTGACAATTTTCATGAATAGCCCCGGTGCGCCCGAGGGCTCAAGTCGTAGAAGGAGTCGGCTCGTTATCTACCAGCATCGACTTAGCGCCCTAAACGCGATCATCAATCACCATTAACCCCGGCCATTCAATCGTCTTAATCGTTTCTTAAAAATTCCCATATACCGGCCGACTGGCATTCGTAAATCTAAGCGGGCGGGACCGACGCGACGCGTGCAACCCGCCCGATTAAAACGATCCCCGGCAATTGTAAATAAATCCCTCGGCCCCGGGATGAACATATCCCGAAAGTAATGATTTTTCTGATTAAAAAATAAGGATATCTCGTGAATCATCGAGAGCCACGGGACGCTTCCGATCCGAGGACCCGACCAGAAGCGGTTTCTCATAATTCATCGAATCAACGACGCGGACCTATAAATCCGACGATAGGCACCATTTAACGAACGTCCGTCGGTGTTCGGGCGAACGAAAAACCAATCCTAATCCCTGATCCGGGCTTAACGCGATCGTCCGCTAATTATGCCGCTTGTTAACGCAGACTTCCTGCGGAACATTTGAATAATCTCCGCTATTCTTTGGCTACAAGAAGAATGGCCCTCGCCGAAAATTGCACGGTATCGAAGGACATCGTGTCGGACATGTTTTTTATAACGATGAAGACGTTCAGAATTCGTTTTTTTTTTTTTTTATAGG
>NW_017135366.1:0-416 GCF_001652005.2 Ceratina calcarata | reverse complement strand
GAATTTGCATAAAAGCCTTTCTTGCATAGTTCACTTCTTTTCTCAATTTGAACAGTTTACTGAGGCTGATTTAATAATGTTCTAAATCGTATCAGTTTTCTACGTAGGGAAGTCGAAAGCAGAAGGCCGTTCGAACGTTGGCGTGAGTCAGCCGGTTTTTCATAATTCCAAAGTTGTTCGTTTTTCTCGTTCGACATTCCGCGTATGCATAGCCCTGTTAACGCGTAAATATTAGACGGAAGCAGGCGAACGATCAAAGTAAAGTAAAGTAACGCTTATCCAGTCGTAAAAAATAATTAAATGGTGAATCAATAAGAATTATCTAACAGTTATTAATTTCATTATAAAGACTGGCAGAAATATATTTTAAATAAATAGACCGTGGAAAATAAAACATTGTAGATGAAAATGATGTA
>NW_017135364.1:0-416 GCF_001652005.2 Ceratina calcarata | reverse complement strand
GTTTGTATGGATAAATAAA
Organism: Ceratina calcarata; assembly: GCF_001652005.2. NCBI lineage: Eukaryota > Metazoa > Arthropoda > Insecta > Hymenoptera > Apidae > Ceratina > Ceratina calcarata. Next base: position 397 of record NW_017135364.1, on the reverse strand, counting down.
GAAATCTTATGATGCAACAGTGATATTAATCCTCATCAAAATATTGTCTCATCATTCCACTTGAATATAAGAAAATTTCTGAATATTTCCTAAAATAGTTGAATATAATGAAACGAGAGAAGCAATATTTTTTATTCAATTAAGTGACTGGAATCCAATATAGGGAAATGTATTTCATTTTCATCTGAGTTGCGAACTGAAAATTTAGTTAGAAACGTTGCATCGGCTGGCACTCCCACGCAAATTCAAGCCAACCCCTTTTAATCCTATTCAAGATAAATTTGGAACTCGACAACAAGTATTTCAAGCCACTTCCTCTATAAATACTTACTATTGTCTACAAATACTCTTAAGCATTTCCAATATATACAGTAAATATATATATAATAAATCTTGG
>NW_017135363.1:0-416 GCF_001652005.2 Ceratina calcarata | reverse complement strand
GTGCCAATTATTACCTGCATAAGGAGTATATTCTTCTGTAGTGTATTTGCAACAACTTCTTTAGATATACCATGAGTCTTTGCGTGTTTAATCATATTAGTTGTACATTTGCTAAATTTCAATCGTTTAGCACACACATTACATTCCACTTCGTATCCTTATCGCTATGTTTGAAGTCATTCCAAACCCATGATGTTTTACGAGACATTATCTTTTCAATCTTTGATTGAAAATTGTTTGAAAATTGAAATTTTATCAGAAGGCTTAAGAGCATTGCTCGGCCTCATTTTCTTTTGTTAATCCTTGTACCGATAATTCGATTACGAATTCTCGGAAATATATATAGACCGAGAGCTGGCTGCATAAAAATGCAAGGTATAAGGTACATGAAATATCTATAATTAGAGAGGTTCCAT
>NW_017135362.1:0-416 GCF_001652005.2 Ceratina calcarata | reverse complement strand
TGGTTAAATGTCGGAGGAAAGAAAGCGATTAGTCGTTACTTACTTTCACTGAACAAATGTAACATACTCAATGAAGTAATTAACGATTTTATAAATTACAGAGTCACTAAAATGATAAAAAATGGGAAAAGAGTTAGAATTGTATTTAGTCATTCGTCTTTAAATTCACCTGCTCCTAAAAGAGTTTCAGTGGGTCAATGTACCGAAGCCTGACACTCGAAAGTAAAATAAATGGCCATGTCTGTCAGTGACCTGCTCGAAACATCACTGTTGTCCATGTGTTTTGTCTCATCAAGTCCTGGGATTTGGCAGATTGATCCAGTGACGTCCATCTAGGAGTAGGTGAACTTGAAGACGAATAATTAAGTTCAACTCTAATTTTCTTTCCATTTTTTATAATTTTAGCTACTCTGTAA
>NW_017135361.1:0-416 GCF_001652005.2 Ceratina calcarata | reverse complement strand
TTTACAATTTATATTATTAATTCTGAATTCGTTTATAATTAAACTCACGATGTTACAATCTCTGTAGATCTTCGCCTCGCGAATGGCAGCGCTGATGATCTTTTTCGTCGGCCCATTGAAATTTGGTGTTCCTGAAAATTATCGTGACGAAAGGAACGATAAATCTGTTTCGTAGGCGACGTATTTTTACGAGATTACTGCTCGTCGATTGTCAGCCGGTATTATTGGAAAACAGTGCGGTTCGAGTTATTTGCGACTGATACTAGCATCGCGAATAATTAAGATAAAGTACCGGGTAAAGCGCCAACGTGCACCATGCCGATCACCGAGCATTTCTTCGTGCCGAAGAGTTTACGAAATCTCAGTATCTCCACTAAAGTCATTTCATCAGTTGACATTAAAAAATTAATTAAAAA
>NW_017135360.1:0-416 GCF_001652005.2 Ceratina calcarata | reverse complement strand
CGCTGTTCTCCAGCAACCACCTGGAATATTCTATGCTCCTGGCGTAGTTCTTCGGTTGATTGTGCACCCTTATACAATGATAAGGGTGCATGTTGTTGTGTCTCATGATCCGGTGCACGGTTAATCTGGATGTACGGAAATAAAAATGAAAAATTCCTTATTACATATGAGGCGCAAGAGTTCTATTTAAATAGAAACTTACGTGGTTATGCGATTGACGTCGCGTATACTGAGAGTCGGGTCTTGGTCGAACTCCGTCCGAGACGCGGATGTTCTTGATTGGTCGGTTTCCCGATGATCCGTTTGAAACGAGCCCGTCGTGTACGCCCAATGAGCCAAACGCCGAAAGGCGTGTTCTCCCGGGATATCTCTCTCGGGACAGCTGTACAGCGGCCCTCGTGGAACACCTAGCCTAG
>NW_017135359.1:0-417 GCF_001652005.2 Ceratina calcarata | reverse complement strand
TTGACATTTTTCAATATCAGAATGCAATTGTTCGTTTTTTTCAGAAAGCGAGGAGTGTATGCCGACGACGACGGCGGAATCGGCGCCAGTAAGAAAAGAGACGCCCCTGCCATCGTCGGATACAGTGGGAAAGAAATTCGCGGCGTCTCAACGTCCGTGGCGGCGGCGAGATCGGCGGATCTCTCAACGTCCGTGGCGGCGACGGAATCAATGAACCTGTGTACGTTCGCGGCTGCCGTACAAAAACACGGGCTGACGACGTTCGCAGCGACGGCAAAATCTGCGACAGCGAAAGTCGAATCATCGCCGGCGGCAAAATTCGCGACGGCGAGAGCCGAATCATCAACGGTGGCAGCGGCAACGCCAACACTAAATGGGCGAAATATAAACAAGGTATGTAATTGTTGTACCGAACGC
>NW_017135358.1:0-417 GCF_001652005.2 Ceratina calcarata | reverse complement strand
GAAATATTGAAATTCTGTAAATAATCTGGAACAGCATAGTATAATATTTATTACTAGACTGCGGATTTTTATCCTAAATAAATCACTTGTAATGTCAATGTAGAAAATGAAATCTAAATAGGAATTTCCTTTTAATTTAAAAGTCATAATTTGTATTCCACTTTTGATATTTCGTGTGTCTTTAAAAATAAAATGAATATTTTATAATTCATGTACATACCATTTTTCTATAAATGCATAAAATCCGCAGTATATTTATTACCAACCGTGTTATAGAGCGAGTGAACACATTTTATATGAAATATCAGATTACTTTTCTGAAATAGTGGAAAGGCAGCATCGATTTTTCCACCAGTACTTATAAAGTAACACATACTAATGTACAATATTTTCATAATAATACATCCACCTACATTT
>NW_017135357.1:0-417 GCF_001652005.2 Ceratina calcarata | reverse complement strand
AAGCCAAGGAATTATCATTCGATAAAACAATGGAGATTGCCCTTTCAATGGAGCTGACGGAAAGGGACGTCAATCAAATTCAAGCAGCGGAGTCAGCAACCGTGGAGTACGTTGACCACAAACAAGAAGGGCATGCAGAATCAGTACAGGACCCCAGCTACACCTACGAAAGCAAAGTGTCTGCCACAAAACGTGCACAATAACAATAATTATGTTCATGCAAAGAGCAATGTTTCATGTTTTAGGTGCGGCGGAAAATATTTCGCATCGTAATGTTCGTTAAATAGGGAAATTGCTTGTTCAAGTTGCGGCGTCGAGGGACATTTAGCTAAAGTCTGCATGAAAAAGAATAAGGCGTCGGAGCAGGGTGCTCGTAATTTTTCACAGGGCCGGAAAGTGGGGACGACGCGACCATGG
>NW_017135356.1:0-9189 GCF_001652005.2 Ceratina calcarata | reverse complement strand
ATCAACGCGCAAAGGACTTACAACCCTTTGGTAATTCAATTTAGAATCGCGGAATGACGGTACGATACAACATGAAAACATTATTTTCATTAATTGAAATATGCATTCGAACTAGGGATCATTCATTAATAAATAATAAAATCTGTTTTAAAAAAAAATTCCACAAAAGCGTTTTTTTTACGGCACGATTGACGACCGTAAGCCCTTAAGAGACATTTCGTGTTCGACTGCGTTAAGATTGAAGAGCAGATCTCACTCCACGTGTAATTTTGTTATTTGGTAAATAAATTGAACTTACAAACTGACTTTCATATCATACCCCATGAATATTTTAATGTTTCTTAATATACAGAATGAAATAAAAACGACGTAGTGCAAAATTCTGATTTTCAAAGTACTTTATTCATTATTGTAATATTTAAAGGATCGGGGTCACGCATCACCGCTGTCAGATGAAACTCCTTTGCACATATTACTTTGTATTAATTGACGCAATTGGAGTGGCGCGAACAAACCAATGGTGATGAAGAGTAAATAAGACCCACCCTAAGTTAAGAAGTAAGATAGTGTTGTACCTAAAAAGAGAAGTGCTTCTTTTTCTGTAAAAAAAGGGGGAAGAAAAGTATGACGAACCAATCGCAAGAATATCATAGGCCAACGCCTACGCCTACCACTAATTTTTTGCTTTCGGCGCTTTCCCCCTCTAGCCCTTCTTACCCCTACACCAAGTCCAAATCGCAGCGTGGTCAGTTAAGTGTCCACCGAAATTCAGTTTCATAGAAAACTCTCGCCGAGTGAAGTTCAAAGTGAGCTTACTTATTCTTTTAGCGATGCAGGAAGAAGATAGTAAAAGTGTTAAACGAAAATTGCAAGCAGGAATATATTCTACAATAGCTCCTGCAAAAAAAACTGGAATTTGGGAGAAGTTTAACCCGGTGAAAGATATTAGTTGTAATAGAGTATTAGATTTCGTGGAATGTAAAATATGTAAAATCGTATATAAATACAAATCATCGAGCGGAACGTCCCATATTCTGCGACATACATGTGCCGCAGGAGAGAACAGCGAAACAATTAATACATCGAACGTGTCACTATCAAGTGAAGACAAGAAGAATATGGTGAAGGCATGTGTCAGATATTGCGCCAGGGATCTGCGATCATTTAACGCAATAAATGGTCCTGGATTTGAGGAATTAATGAAAACAGTAATGTATACAAGTCGGAAATATACAAACGTGACACCGAAAGAAATATTTCCGCATGCGACAACCGTGTCGCGACATATATTGGAAGAGGTCGAAGAGTTAAAGCAGCAAATTGTGCCAGAAATTGTCCATGCTGTGGAGAAAGGTCACTGCGCAGCAACCACCGATTTTTGGACAGATAGTGTGACGAAAGTCATATTTTACACCGTTACAGTGCACTATGTAAAAGAGTGGAAGTTAACGGCAAGAGTTCTTTTTACCAGCGAATTTCCAGAAGAAAGGAAAACGGCGGACAACATTATCTGCGAATTAACTCGTAGATTTGTTAATTTCGGAATTCAACAAGAACTGATGAAGAGGATAACGTTCGTAACCGACCAAGGAAGTAATATAGTGAAGGCATTGCAAGAAGTACAACGGTTGAATTGTGCGGCACATCAACTCAACTGTGCGCTCAAACACGGATTCAAGGAAGATGGAACGGAAATGATGAAGGAAGTGTCGCACATCTTAGATCAGACGAAAAATATCGTTACGTATTTGAAGCGTACTGGATACGTAACTCGTCTGCCCAAGACAGTTCACCAAGAGACCGAGACGAGGTGGAACTCAAAGATCAAGATGCTCTCTTCTGTTGTGGAACAATTTAGTCACATTGAGAAACTGTTGGAGGAAGTACATGAAGACCATCGCACTTTCGGCTACAATGTAAACGAAGCCCACAATTTAATAAAATTTTTGACGCCCTTCGAAGAGGCTATCACAGTTTTACAAGGGGAAAAATTCCCCACATTGCATTTAGTACCCCTGTGGTACTATCGCCTGTTAAGACACTGTGAAATACAAGAAAAGGATTCAGTAATAATAAAAGCGATAAAACAGAAGGTGACAGAGTATTTGAAACGCAAATTTATCTTACACAAATACCATAAAATTGCAACGTTCTTGTTTCCATCCTTTCGGACGTTGCGTATGTTCACGGATGAGGAGAGGACACACATTATTGAAGATGTCAAGAAGGAGATGAAGAATCGACAGTCAGCTGAACCAGTCGCTTCGACGAGTAGAGGTGGGCTTCCGCCACCACCCGTACAATTAGAAGCACCGTCGAAGCGGCTAAAAAACATTTTTGAAGAATGGGCTGATCCAGAAAAGGAGATGGAAGAGGCAGATGAAATCTCAATTTACCTGTCCCTGCCAGCCATGCAGAACGATAATGTTCTCGACTGGTGGGCACTGCAGGGAAACGTGGTACCTGGTTTGCAAGCTCTTGCAAGGCAGATACTTGCAATACCAGCTACAAGTTCCGCGAGCGAGCGATGTTTCAGCGCTGCCGGATTTGTTATGCAGGAACGGAGGTCCAGGTTAAAACCATCAATTGTGGACGGAATATTGTTCCTGCATAGCAATTTGTAAGTAACAATTAAATTTTACAGCACTTTCTATTACAATTTTACGTACGTTTCCGAATTTAACACATACTTGTATTCTAATATTTCAGAAAATCCGACAGTGACTGACATCGTGGAACACGCATCTGCACTATTCATCTCCTCAATGGATCATGCCCATCTTTAAAGTTTCAACTTATTCAGCTGACCGTGGATTCTTCATCTCGTTCTTTACATCTCCTCATCCGTAAACATACGTCGCAAAGGATGGAAAGAAGAACGTCGGAATTTTATGGTATTTCTGCAACATGCGTTTCAAATACTCTGTCATGTTCTATTTTATCGCTTTTATGAATCCTCTTGTATTTCACTGTTCACAGTGTCTTAATAAGCGATAGTATTACTAACTGCAATGTGGGGAATTTCTCCCCTTGTAAAACCGTGGTTGCCTTTTCCAAAAAGGCGTCAAAAATTGTATTAAATTGTTGGCTTCGTGTACTTCCTCCAATAGTTTCTCAATGTGGGTAAACTGTCCACAACAAAAGAAAGCATGTAAATGTTCGAGTTCCACCTCGTCTCCGTCTCTTGATAAACTGTCTTTGGAAGACGAATTACGTATCGAGCTTCAAGTACGCAACGATATTTTTCGTCTCATCGAGGACCTGCACGACTTCATTTCCGTCCCATCTTCCCTGAATCCGTGTTCAGCGCACAATTTACTGTGCGCTCAAACACGGATTCAAGGAAGATGGAACGGAAATGATGAAGGAAGTGTCGCACATCTTAGATCAGACGAAAAATATCGTTACGTATTTGAAGCGTACTGGATACGTAACTCGTCTGCCCAAGACAGTTCACCAAGAGACCGAGACGAGGTGGAACTCAAAGATCAAGATGCTCTCTTCTGTTGTGGAACAATTTAGTCACATTGAGAAACTGTTGGAGGAAGTACATGAAGACCATCGCACTTTCGGCTACAATGTAAACGAAGCCCACAATTTAATAAAATTTTTGACGCCCTTCGAAGAGGCTATCACAGTTTTACAAGGGGAAAAATTCCCCACATTGCATTTAGTACCCCTGTGGTACTATCGCCTGTTAAGACACTGTGAAATACAAGAAAAGGATTCAGTAATAATAAAAGCGATAAAACAGAAGGTGACAGAGTATTTGAAACGCAAATTTATCTTACACAAATACCATAAAATTGCAACGTTCTTGTTTCCATCCTTTCGGACGTTGCGTATGTTCACGGATGAGGAGAGGACACACATTATTGAAGATGTCAAGAAGGAGATGAAGAATCGACAGTCAGCTGAACCAGTCGCTTCGACGAGTAGAGGTGGGCTTCCGCCACCACCCGTACAATTAGAAGCACCGTCGAAGCGGCTAAAAAACATTTTTGAAGAATGGGCTGATCCAGAAAAGGAGATGGAAGAGGCAGATGAAATCTCAATTTACCTGTCCCTGCCAGCCATGCAGAACGATAATGTTCTCGACTGGTGGGCACTGCAGGGAAACGTGGTACCTGGTTTGCAAGCTCTTGCAAGGCAGATACTTGCAATACCAGCTACAAGTTCCGCGAGCGAGCGATGTTTCAGCGCTGCCGGATTTGTTATGCAGGAACGGAGGTCCAGGTTAAAACCATCAATTGTGGACGGAATATTGTTCCTGCATAGCAATTTGTAAGTAACAATTAAATTTTACAGCACTTTCTATTACAATTTTACGTACGTTTCCGAATTTAACACATACTTGTATTCTAATATTTCAGAAAATCCGACAGTGACTGACATCGTGGAACACGCATCTGCACTATTCATCTCCTCAATGGATCATGCCCATCTTTAAAGTTTCAACTTATTCAGCTGACCGTGGATTCTTCATCTCGTTCTTTACATCTCCTCATCCGTAAACATACGTCGCAAAGGATGGAAAGAAGAACGTCGGAATTTTATGGTATTTCTGCAACATGCGTTTCAAATACTCTGTCATGTTCTATTTTATCGCTTTTATGAATCCTCTTGTATTTCACTGTTCACAGTGTCTTAATAAGCGATAGTATTACTAACTGCAATGTGGGGAATTTCTCCCCTTGTAAAACCGTGGTTGCCTTTTCCAAAAAGGCGTCAAAAATTGTATTAAATTGTTGGCTTCGTGTACTTCCTCCAATAGTTTCTCAATGTGGGTAAACTGTCCACAACAAAAGAAAGCATGTAAATGTTCGAGTTCCACCTCGTCTCCGTCTCTTGATAAACTGTCTTTGGAAGACGAATTACGTATCGAGCTTCAAGTACGCAACGATATTTTTCGTCTCATCGAGGACCTGCACGACTTCATTTCCGTCCCATCTTCCCTGAATCCGTGTTCAGCGCACAATTATGCCGTTCTACATCTTCCACTACTTCCTTGGTCGGTTACGAGCGTTATCTTCATCAATTGTTGAACTCCGAAATGTACGAACCTCCGGGTTAAGTCGCAGATGATGTCCGCCGTTTTCCTTTCTTCCGGAAGTTAAAAGCACTCTTGCGGTCAACTTCCACTCCTTCAAATAGTGCACAGTAACCGTGTAAAAAACGACTTTCGTCACACTGTCCGTCCAAAAGTCGGTTGTTGTTGCACAATGACAGCATGGACAATCTCTGGCACGATTTCCTGCTTTAACTGCTCGACTTCCAATATATGTCTTGACACACTTGTGGCATTAGGAAATATGTCCTTAGCTGTGATGTTTGTATATTTTACTGGTATACATCACTGTTTTTATTAGTTCGTCAAATGTAGGACCATTTATTGCGTTGTGTCTGGCGCAATATCTCACGCATGCATTCACCATCTTCTTGTCTTCAGTTGATAATGACACGTTCGACGTATTGGTCGTTTCGGTGTTTTCCAATGAATGATGTCGCCGCTTGATGATTTATACTTGTACACAGTTCTGCATATTTTGCATATTTTAAACTGCACGAAATCTAAAACTTTATCACGAATAACAACTTCAACCGGGTTAAATATGTATATTTTGTAAATATCATACGTATTGTAAATAATGTACATATTGTACTGTAAATATTGTATGTATTGTATATATTGTAAATATTGTAAATAGTAATAGTATTTGTAAGAAGACAATAAAGAATTGTAAGATAGCGTAAACGGGGTATGTGATTATTNTTTCTCAGAAGTGGGATTCAATCCGTGCGCTACGGTCGGTTATTCCGTTAATTTAAACCACGTGTTCTGGAACATTCTCGCGTTGCCGTGATTAGACTGTTTTAACCCGTTTGGAAACTCTCGCAGAGGTTTGACGATAATCGTGCGTCGATTTTGCCGTTTGAGGTGATTATTTGTTGGCGACGCATTGCGATTGTCGCGATTTTGTGATTCCGTTAATCTAAACCACGTGCTCTGGAACATTCTCGTGTTGCCGTGATTAGACTGTTTTAACCTGTTTGAAAACTCTCGCAGAGGGTTGACGATAATCGTGCGTCGATTTTGCCGTTTGAGGTGATTATTTGTTGGCGACGCATTGCGATTGTCGCGATCTTGTGATTTTATTTTGCGAGACGACCGTTAACGACGATCTTCATCATGGCGACGAAAGAACCCAACGATTATACAGTAATTGAACTGAAAGAAATGCTGAAAAACGCAAATTTACCAACAACTGGAACAAAAGCCGAGTTAATAAATCGTCTGACGACAAATCAGGTCGAAATTTGGACAAATCAATTGACTTTGTGTAACGGGACAAGTGGATCGACATCGTCCGTCCACGCTCTGGACGGGGACGCAGATGGAAATGAATCTCGCGGGAGCAATGAACATACCGTCTTAATTAATCGAGAAGTAGAACTATTACGACGCGAAAAAGAATTGCTCGAAAGAGAGCTCCGACTCATGCGAATGGAGCGGGCCCCGGTCGATCCGTCCCTGATGCCTGTTTACGACGGACGGAGGTCGAATTCAAATTGGGATATCAACACCGTCAGTTGCCTGCTGAGCGAATTCTCGGGAACAGATGATTCCTTCCCAAGATGGAAGAAACAGGTGCAGATGCTCCAGAGGACGTACCGATTAAATGATGACGCTACTAAACTTCTGATTGGAGCAAGATTGAAAGGAAAAGCTCTACGATGGCTGCACTCTAAGGAGGAATATTTAGGAATGCCAGTCGCGGACCTATTCGAGGAAATGACCGGTATGTTCGTCCATCGGACGAGCGCCTTATCGAGACGCCGGGCCTTTGAACAACGAACGTGGCAAGTTGATGAAACGTTCGCCGACTACTTCCACGACAAGATCATCTTGGCTAACCGAGTACCAATTGACGAAGTTGAAATCGTGGACTACCTGATCGAGGGCGTCCCTGATGCGCGCCTCCGCGACCAGGCACGATTGCAAGATCTGGCGACCAAGGCTCAAGTGTTGAGGGCCTTCCAGAACATCGCTCTTCCCCCGAGGAGTAAGGAGCGACCCGAGAGGACGACGTCGACGGAGAAGACGCAGGCGGAGCGAAGGGATGGCGCATCGACGCGATCGGCGACATTATCTGGTAGCCAGCGGCCCCGCTGTTTTAATTGTTTCAGGTCCGACCATCGGGCAGAAAATTGTCCACGACCAAGGCGGGAGAGAGGAGCGTGTTTCGAATGCGGAAGCACCGAACACCGAATCAAAGACTGCCCGAAAAAGAAGCCTCCACCAGCTACTACAAACTTGCTGCAGTCTGCGCCAGCCGCTTCTCCGTACGAACTTCCGCTATCATACATTACGACTGACGACGACGGCGTGAGTAAAACCTTCAATGTCCTCGCTCTATTAGACTCCGGATCGCCGGTGAGCCTCATTAAGGAACGTTGCGTACCGTACAATTCTCGATCGCCCGCGTCGACCAATGATTTTAATCTTCGCGGTATAAACGGCTCAAGAGTAACTGTATTGAGTTCGTTCCGGGGACGAATGACTGTCGGATCGGTCAACGTGGATTTGACCCTGTTAGTAGTACCCGACAATACAATGACTTTTGACGCACTTTTAGGAAGGGATTTTATCTCCAACCCGTCGCTGGACATAAGAATCGGTAGAACGGTTGAGTTGAAGCGCGCTTCCGAAGACGCGACGGCAGAGGCGATTTGCGAGATTATGAATATTGACTGTGGAGCCGAATCCGACGACTCCGCTCCGAATTTAGATGTAAATCCGGACGTAAACCCGGAAGTCGCGAAAGAAGTCCGCGCAATGTATGCCGACGTACAAGATACGATTATAGACGCGCCACCACTCGAATTCGAAATGCAAATTCGCTTGAAACATGAACAACCGATCGCGGCGCGTCCGAGACGACTATCGTTTGCAGATCGCGAACGGTTGCGCGACATTTTAGAAAAACTGAGAAGCGAAGGGGTGATTAGGCCCAGTGATTCCGAATACGCCAGCCCAATCGTACTAGTACGCAAGAAAAATGGCGAGATTAGACTTTGCGTCGATTATCGCGAGATTAATAAGATCACGATAAGGGACAATTTCCCTACGCCCCTTATCGAGGATCATTTAGATTGGTTGAAGGATAAGCAACACTTTAGTAAGCTCGATTTGAAGAATGGGTTTCATCATGTGGCGATGGCCAATTCTTCCGTTAAATATACATCTTTCGTAACGCCCTTGGGCCAGTTCGAGTATTTAAAGATGCCGTTTGGGCTGACCAACGCCCCTCGTGTGTTTCAACGGTTTACGAACAAGATCTTCAGACCATTAATCGAGAAGAATAAAGTCTTGCTGTATCTTGACGACCTCCTAATCGCCACGGAAAGTATCGATGAGCATCTCGCGATCTTGAGTGAGGTGTTTCGCCTAGCGCGTACGTACCGATTGACGTTTCGACTGGACAAATGCTCGTTTCTCTACTCGGAAATCAGTTATTTAGGGTACTTGATAAGCGCCGAGGGCATTTGCCCCAGTAACGAACATATCGATGCGATTGCTCAATACGTGACACCTCGCACCGTGCGACAAGCACATCAATTCGACCGAGGTAAAGACTCCGTCTCTTTCATTCGCGTGTACGCAGCGGATAATTCCACCGCTTAGATTAATTGTAAATATTCTACGACGTTAGTTATTTAGTGTAGTTGTAACCATTGTACCTCATATTGTAATTCTACTTGTATCGACTGTAAATCGCCGCCGTGTGTGATGTATGTTAACATAATGTTGTGTTGGCCTCCTTTTAAGTGGCCCCTACGTGGTGCGAGTATGCGTGTAGGCATATTCCGCATATGCGAAGATTGACCAGAGACGGTCAATGGTCAGGCTGGCCGATCTGTAGGCTTTGTCCGTTAGGGCCTAGGGCCAAGGGGAGATCGTACGTAGCGTCGTACCTNAAATTCTGTCATTGTTCCATTCATATTTTTTTTATAAATGAAATAAAAATTCTGTCGTTCGACATAAGAATTCAAGGTGCAATAAGTTTCTGAATAGGCACGCAAAATTTGCAAATTTTTCAACAGTGTTTTATTAATTAACTTAATATTTTACGTCCTGCAGTACCATGCATAATAAATATAGAATTTGTAAAGAGAAATTGAGTAAGG
>NW_017135355.1:0-417 GCF_001652005.2 Ceratina calcarata | reverse complement strand
TTCTACAAATGCATTTTTAAAAAGATCGCAATTTTGCACTTTTTTTAAAATTGATGAGATCGAGCGAGGATGTCCGCAAATACGGGACGAAGATTTATAAGGGACTTGAGACGGTGTTCTTCTAGGAAAAGTAAATTTCTAAACGGGGGGAATGGAAGGATTAAAAGCGGCGAGGTAACGTGGCGGATTTGTCGTTAGGGGCTGAAACAAGTCGAGCAGCGTGCTTAAAAATGCAATTACTTACTGCAAACGAACCCGAAGGATGAGTCGGCAAATCCTCTTATGAGCATAATTACGGCAGGCAAATCAGGGGATGGGAACCGCAATAAGTCCGTAGTTAGCGTTACATTTGTTTTACTAGTCCGAGCGAGAACTTTTTTAACAACTCAGTAATATTAAATTTTCGGTGGCGACTCG
>NW_017135354.1:0-417 GCF_001652005.2 Ceratina calcarata | reverse complement strand
TCATATAAGCAGTACTTCGATCGGACTGTCGGACTGATCGGCCTGATGGTGCGGTATGGCCAGATTACATGTTCCGGCCTGTACTATAGACGGCCGTGGGAGAGACGAAAAAAAATTGTTGAAATCGGCTTTTTTTTTAAATTCTAGTGAAGTTTCAAGTCTATTTCTGTATTAACAACATATTTTTAAATAAAACTCGTTTTAAATCGAAAAGCAGCGTATAAAACTTCGTCAGAACTTCAAACGGTTGACAAACTGCCAAAGATTTAATAGTAATACATAAAAGAAAAATATCGAACACGAATTTACGCGTATTTAAGGGACGTGTATTTAAGGAGATTACGTGTATTTACCCGTATTATTTACAAAATGATCATGTTGTGAGATTTATATAATTTTTGTTGTTGCGTAACGATG
>NW_017135353.1:0-417 GCF_001652005.2 Ceratina calcarata | reverse complement strand
CCTGCCAATCCGACTACCTTTTTACCTAAGTGGCTAAGGGGGACTGACACTCCCCTCCGGCGTCCACGTCCTGCGGCTCCCGAGGATATCCCATAGGGTTTGACAAGGTTCGTCCGTGCATCTATTTCCTTTCCTAAAAAAGCACCCTGACAGGGTCGACAGACTCGGTCCCCCGTCGGGCCCTTGGCACGGTTCTCCCTCGTAACAGCGCCAAGGAGGTTAAGATGTGTCAAACAAGTTAGTGTATTTTATTAAGAAATTATTTTTATTATATATTTATGCAATTAATATATAAAACTTTTTTTACAAAACTATTATTATTTATTATCATTGTTACAAATATTGTTCATTGTTAATTTTTCAGTATATCATATCTATTATGAATAGATGTTTAAAAAAGTAACAAGGTAATTTTCA
>NW_017135352.1:0-417 GCF_001652005.2 Ceratina calcarata | reverse complement strand
AAAATTAAATACATATACATAAATATTTCTTTCGTCAAATTTCTAAATTTTACTAAAAAAAATAACTAAGCTCATATAGGTGTTTTAACCGCTTACCTAGTTAATAACATTTACACCGAGATCCAAAATCTTCTTTGAATTTTAAAATCCGAATAAGTATGCAGGTAAGCGAGCAGAACATCGTCCTTGATCCACAGTAGGAGGGTATGTAAGTACGTCGGTGCATGTACTTGGGAAAATACAGGATAGGTGTGCATGAATCGCATTGAGAAATAGCAACGGAGTGCACAGAGTAACCAAGAGTCCGTGGGATCAATGATTCCATTTGAAATAGCTCAGCGGGAGAAATCGTTTTCTCGCGTGGAAAAATAAGTTACGCGACCACGCCACTATGTGTTTCAACGTTATTGTGTCTCA
>NW_017135351.1:0-417 GCF_001652005.2 Ceratina calcarata | reverse complement strand
GTGGTCCCCCGGCGCCGTTGGGACCCGATGGACGAGTGGTGGACACGCCGGAAGTGCAACAAGCGAAAGCAGCCCATTTCTCTCTGTACAATTCGGCGGCTTCACAAGCACCAGCAGCTCCGGGTGCCCCAGGAGCACACAATCCTTCCTGGGGCGCGCCTTCGTGGAACCCTCCCGCCTCGTCCTGGGACTCCGGAAATCACTGGAATGATTACTAAACTGGCGTTGAACGTCGGGGAAATAATAATAGAAAAGAAATTTTTTTACTGATCGATGATAAAATTATTGATCTCTTCTACTACCTCCACGTTTTCTCATCTACCTCGGAGTCTTCCTCTGGACGATAATTAATTATGTATTAGTGCAGATTGTTAAACGAAATAAAGCAATTGTGGTAATAATTTATAAAATGCGATT
>NW_017135350.1:0-417 GCF_001652005.2 Ceratina calcarata | reverse complement strand
GGTAAAATTGGTTATAATTGAAATAAACAATTCCAATAAAAAATGTTTCATTTCTGTCCATTATAATGCGTCTGTCTGCGTGTGTGTCCTGTTGCCTGTCTTCGCCAGCCTGTAACAAAGTGCAGAAATACAAGAATGATACTAATAACAGCCCTTTTTATTTTCGCAGGCATAGCTTGTAAAGTGAGATGGCTAAACATCAAAGACAATTACAGGCGGGCACTGAAAAGAATGGAAGAAAGAAACGGTCAAGACGGTAGGAAGCCCGCAAAACCATACAAATTTTCGCCGCTATTACAGTTCCTGAACGTACATATGACAAGTACAGAAACTTCGTCGAATTTAAGCCAGTGTAAAGAATCAAATACAAATGGTAAGTATAGTATATATTTTACTTCACTAATGTGAGATTAGTAC
>NW_017135349.1:0-417 GCF_001652005.2 Ceratina calcarata | reverse complement strand
TTTCCGTGTAAAAACACTTTGCGTCGGTTCGCGTTAGGTCAGACGCGGCGGTTATCGAGAATCTGGGCAAATTTGTCGTGCAAATATCCCGACTCGCCGGGGGTTATTAATGTATTCAAAGCAGGCAGCGGACATATGGTGCCGTGCGGAGCGGCGCGCATCGAGTCTGATGGAACGATTTGGCAGCGTCCAGCCCCGCCGGTATCTGTGCCAATCGGTCCGATGCTCTCTCGTGAGAACTGCATTAAATTCGCCCGCGAACATTGAATTTTCCCGCGACGGGGCTTCTTAATTGCCTTTTCCAAGGAATTACGTCGATTTCAAATTAACCCCTTGACATACAAATTAAATGGAACTTTACGTACAAATTAAATGGAATAAATGACGAGTCAGACTCGTCATTGTATGTCAAGGGGT
>NW_017135348.1:0-417 GCF_001652005.2 Ceratina calcarata | reverse complement strand
TCGTTCAAGGGGTTAACAGTCACTGTCAGTTTCATCACTTAATTTATAAGGCTTAAACTACAACACTATTTTTCTACAATTAAAATTTAAACACTAAATTAATTATAATCAAATTATGGAGTGAGAGAAAAAATCACTATAGCAGTGGTTATATGTACAACTTTTTTGAAACCAAATTAGAATAGTGCCCGTTGTTGTAGTTTAGAGTTACCTTGACGAAGTGTCGTTAGAACAATACAGGTAGTTCGTGTTTACTTGAGATCTAGCTCTAGAAGGGGGGATAATAAAAACCGATTTCGGCAATTAACGAATCTCAGCTATCAGATCTCTCTCTCTCTCTCTCTCTCTCGCTCTCATGAGACTCTCAACAATTATAAACGAACGAGAAGATCCAAAGGTATCAAGAGTGATGATTTT
>NW_017135347.1:0-417 GCF_001652005.2 Ceratina calcarata | reverse complement strand
CGCAGACGGCGCCGCGGCGCAGTAGGGCCACACTACTGCGCCGCACATCTCGGGGTTGCCATGACAGACGGCCAGGGTCCCCACCCTGACCGTCGGCGACCCCTGCGGTGCCCGTGCATCTGCGATGCATCAAAGTGCATCACTCACCTCTGAATTACTACGATCGCCTCGTGGATGATTCTTATTATCTAAAAACTCTAAATGTCTGTACGCAAACCAATTGCTTGCGATAACACGACCACGCCCGCCGCACCCGAGGTAATAGCCACGAGTACGACGTAGCGGGGTGGGGCGTAACGTGTCCTCCATTTCCAAATCATACAGTATTTTACTGTACAAGTACATTACTTTTTGCCGTTTTCTTTTATTTAATTCGCGTATAGATTGTTCCATATACTGCGTGTACGCGCTCACTGC
>NW_017135346.1:0-417 GCF_001652005.2 Ceratina calcarata | reverse complement strand
TTTTTCCCCTATATCCGATGGGATTCTTGAGGTTTTATTGAGTCGTCCTACGATCGATGTGAATTTAAACTGACGATGAAGGAGTGTCATATGCCAGTCACTATAAATATTGGCTCGGGCTCCAAACTGTGCCTGCCGTGCGTAAACGTTTGCGATTCGAACTTGGCCGACGGTATACACGACGTGGCAGTAAATTTCGCGTTAAGCCGAAGTCAGGGCAGGTGATTTACGTGAGTACGAAAGGGGCGAGAGAGGAAGAGGCAGAGTTCCGTTGCCTCGAAATGTCAGTACCCAAATCTTAGTGGCTATCTTTTAGTTTTATGAATTTTGATTGTAGCCTTATCGTCTGATGTCAAAATATTTCAATCAAGTCGAAAGTTTATCTTCTAATTCTATCTTGTACCCTCGTAATACGTA
>NW_017135345.1:0-417 GCF_001652005.2 Ceratina calcarata | reverse complement strand
TTTACTTTCATGTGTGAACATAAAGATACTATTACGGATTATATTTTAAATTTTATTATTAAGTACATTATTGTTAAGTATTGTACATTTTTAAAAAATATTATTAATTGTAAATATTCGTACAATAAGAAAACTAATAATAAGTTAATTTTAGAAGCCATAGAATCAAGTAAAAGGGGAAGACGCGTATAAAGTTTCAATCATAAGTATTATTATTATCCTTGTACACATTTTTCTAATTGTATCGTAATTTGTTTCAATTTCATTATAAATAAATACATGATAAAAATTTTATTTTGTTCTCATGTTTATTTTATACCAACTTTGAAAATAATAGAAATATAAGTATAGGATACACGAATACAGATTTTCAAATTTCAGCCTGTACCCGCCTTTTTCTCATTAGTTTTAGCACGT
>NW_017135344.1:0-417 GCF_001652005.2 Ceratina calcarata | reverse complement strand
GGATCTGCCAATTCAATATCTCCAAAGAGTTCTTGAATATTGGCATATCTTTAAACAATATTCCATTTACATATATAAAAAAAATTGTATTACAAGAAGGTCATGTGTAAAGAATTCACTAAAATATATTCCATCGGGTTGTTCAAAACACTAAATTTTGCTAATATCTTGTGGCAATCTATTTTCCCGTAAATAGTGAGCCTTTTATTCAATGTTTCTTTCCACTGATGTTTAAAATTTTCGTCTATTACAGAAACTGATTTTTGTTCATATTGTACATTTTCTGATTCTTCCGATTCTAAAATGAATGACACGAAATATGATGAAATACTATAAATATGTATACATATTTTCACGGATCGTGTATTTACAATAATGATTTAAAAACGCCACAAAATTATATGTTTCTGTATTTGT
>NW_017135343.1:0-417 GCF_001652005.2 Ceratina calcarata | reverse complement strand
GACTACTAAAAATTCGCTAGGTGACACTAAGTCGAATCGAACTGATATTGCGGCAAATTCATTTCCGGAATCGATTACCGGAATTTAATTTCGTCGAAAAGACCTGGCGAGCTGGTCATCGGCGGCGCAGTGGTTCAATTTCGATTCCGACTGAGTAAAATCAGAAAACAGGAGAAATCGATTATAAAGTTCGCGTATCTAATCGTCCACGATAAGAAATACGTTGAGACGTTTTCCTTCGAAAACTTTACCAATATTTTCTTTCACCTCAAGACAAATTGACAACAGATTTAAAATTGAAATTTAGTCATAATATTTGATGGAAAAAATAGGATCAATTTTCTCGGATTGAGCCGATCAATCGGGCATTATGGTCAATGATATTAAAAAAAAAAATGAAATCATTATTCAGTATTA
>NW_017135342.1:0-417 GCF_001652005.2 Ceratina calcarata | reverse complement strand
GGGACCAGAGGCCTTATCCGTATTGATACCCAGCAATCTGCCACGCATTGTGTACATGGTACACCTTGAATTATCGACAATTGGCATACAGAAACGTTACAGGCATTCGAACGAGCGTCGTGCAGAAAATTGTAAACTTCGCTCGCGCCCGTTTTAGCCCGGTCATTCGCACGTGTCTTCGTACGCGGCACACGCCTTCTCATTTCGTTCTGTAGTCGTCTTCCAAACTCCCTCAAATTCTTCATCGTCAACCGAGGGAAATTCTAGAGATTGAAAACGAGTTTTCGTCGTACGAATTTGATGATTTCTGATTCGATTAAGTATTTGTCGTTCGAGGCTCGTAAATCAGTTGGATGTGGCGCGCGCGCCGACTTATCGAGCCGTGAAGCGAAGGAGAAAGAACACGTACGACGAGAG
>NW_017135341.1:0-417 GCF_001652005.2 Ceratina calcarata | reverse complement strand
TTTGCTCTTTTCAATAAATTCTATCGGAAGCAACCTGTACACAAAGCTTGAACGTCCTCGAGTGGCTGCGTTTCTCGCGAATCCGGTTAAAGTCTAAATTAATTCTCCAGAGGGATAAGGACTAATCCAGGGGGAACACGCGGCCCTGAGGCCGCATGCAGCTAGTGATGGGCACCATCGACTAAAAACTATCGATTTAGTCGATAGTAGCCAACGATACTTTTAGTCGGCCAAATTTCTGATACTATCGACTACATCGAACCAACTTCAGATGGCTGAATTATCGGTAGCTCGATGGTCCAAGTTCAGACGAATAATATAGTATATTGCTCGATAATCAGCGATATTTCGATAGTCCAAAGTCCAAACGATTGAAATATATATGAATACTATCGTGGAAGTAGACTGAAGAAGGAA
>NW_017135340.1:0-417 GCF_001652005.2 Ceratina calcarata | reverse complement strand
GGCCCCGGGCTTCCCGTGGGGTACCGTTCCGCCCTCGTCTGGAGCTCCTCCCTACTCGTTTCCCGTCGGCCTTGCCATTACGGGATCTTCTTCAATTGTTAGCTAAGCCAACCCCATTCGTGCGGAGTTCTGCTGAGCAGTACTAGGCGCTCTTCTGCTCACTTGATTGTCCTCTCGGTTCCATCGCGCAGTCTCATTCATTCGCGGCGAGTTATTGGGCCGGTCGCGATTCTGTTCCGCGTTGCTTGGCCTCGGTACATAAACGGGCCTATCGCGAGTTGGTCCAACCTGTGGACCCCTGGATCTCTCTTCATTTTCTCGGAACACGCGATTATTGGGCCTGGGGCGGTTCAAAGTGCCCCCATGGTCCCATCAGTCGAGCATATCCAGCAGCGTTTCTGCTGAATCGATGTTCTG
>NW_017135339.1:0-417 GCF_001652005.2 Ceratina calcarata | reverse complement strand
AAAAAAAAAACAGTCTCGCGTTTGAACGTTCGTCGCGTGACGATTAACCGCGGTACTTCGTCCTACCTTCCCGTTTCGTCTCAATTACACTTTTTAACAAATGTAACGTTTTTTAATCAGTAGACTCGCTTACATAAGAAAAATTCATTGTCACTCGTTCTCATTGTTAATCGGCAGCTCTTTTCTTCTTTCTCGTTTCGTTGCGGAGTTCTTTATTGTACGAAATCGCTCCAACGAAGGGGAATTAAAAGAAGGCCACGAAAAAAAGGGAAGAAAACGATTCTCTGACGATTTTCCTGGCTCGCGATAAAATAATTATTATGTTACAAATTCGAATCCACGTTTTGGCAATTGTCAATACCTAATCGAACACGAACTCCCGTTCACATTAATACATATGTACGTCGAAATTGAGTA
>NW_017135338.1:0-417 GCF_001652005.2 Ceratina calcarata | reverse complement strand
CAGTGTAATGAAGAGCGTTATAATGATAAAGTCGAGGTAACTTCTGTACTTTAGAAACGAGAGAATAACTTCTGTACGGAACATATTCCTCCTTTGTATTCCAAACCATCGACCTCATTAGTAAATAAATGGCGGTGGCATTAGAAATTCGAAGTGCGATACCATTTCCCACCTTCCTCTGTACTTTTTTTATTTTTTCATTCACTGTCGCCGCTTTAAAGTGTCGCTTTTTCAGTATTTAGATCACGTCCACTAGTGACTCGCACAGAAATCGATTTAACTGAAAGTTATATACGTATGCATGTATGCATTTACATACTACTTCAGCTCACGCACGTCGTACGAGAGATCCCACTTCCTCTATGCCGAGAGATTATTTACAAAAACTAGGCTGCTAGCTTTTTAACTTTGTTTCGA
>NW_017135337.1:0-418 GCF_001652005.2 Ceratina calcarata | reverse complement strand
TGCGAATGGAGCGGGCCCCGGTCGATCCGTCCCTGACGCCTGTTTACGACAGACGGAGGTCGAATTCAAGTTGGGACATCAACACCGTCAGTTGCTTGCTGAGCGAATTGTCGGGAACAGATGATTCCTTCCCAAGATGGAAGAAACAAGTCCAGATGCTCCAGAGGACGTATCAATTAAATGACGACGCTACCAAACTTTTGATTGGAGCAAGATTGAAAGGAAAAGCTCTGCGATGGCTGCACTCTNCATCGGACGAGCGCCTTATCGAGACGCCGAGACTTCGAACAACGAACGTGGCAAGTTGATGAAACGTTCGCCGACTACTTCCACGATAAAATCATCTTGGCCAACCGAGTACTGATCGACGACGTTGAAATCGTCGATTACCTGATCGAGGGCGTCCCTGATGCGCGCC
>NW_017135336.1:0-417 GCF_001652005.2 Ceratina calcarata | reverse complement strand
CAAGATGAATGAATATATTGTTAAATTGTGGATGCTCAGTTGATTGGATTTGATAAGCAATTTTGGCTATCGCTAAATCGTAAGTGAGTTGAATATATTCTTGTTGCAACTCGTCCGCAATTTTTTGACTTTGACGCATCGTTTCATATACTACGGAAATATTTGTCGGCGAGACATTGATCGGTGTAAGGTATGATACTTTTTGCTTGATTGATTTATCTATTACGTTTTGACTGTTGAATCCGACCCACATTGGCGTGTTTGCAACATTAAAATAATGACATAAAACCCACATTACATCTAGCTTTTGATAAAAAGTGTAATGACTATTATTAACTGTACGTAGTTCGCTATCAATGGGCAGTAATTTTTCAACCATTTTTGGTTTCTTTGCGTAAGTAACCAATTCCGGACATA
>NW_017135335.1:4950-9055 GCF_001652005.2 Ceratina calcarata | reverse complement strand
GTTTTCCGTGGTCCGTGTTTCTTTGATTCGCTCGCTTCCTTTTTTCGTCTGTTTCGTTCTTTTCTTAGTTTTTATTTTTTATTGTTTATTTCTTATCATTTCGTCCGATTTTTCGTTTTCGCTCGTCGGGTTCGTTTGGGCTCGATGGTCGGCGTCTTTTGGATTCGTTTCCATCTTCTCGTCTGCTCTGCTCATTTGTTAGTGTTTTATTGTTATTGTTTATTGTGTTCGTTTTCTTTGACTTTTTTGTTTCGCGTTTCGGGTTATTTTTGTTTTCAGGGGTCGGTGTTTCTTGATTCGTTCGCGTCTTTCTTCCGTCTGTTTTTTGTTCGTTTGTTAGTTTTTATTGTTATTATTTATTGCTTTCCGTTTCGTTTGATTTTTCCGTTTTCGTTCGTCGGACTTGTTTGGGTTCGATGGTCGGCGTCTTTTCGATTCGTTTCCGTCTTCTCGTCTGCTCTGCTCGTTTGTTAGTGTTTTATTGTTATTGTTTATTGTTTCCGTTTTCTTTGATTTTTTGGTTACACGTTTCTGGTTCTTTTCGTTTTCATGGGTCAGTGTTTCTTGGTTCGTTCGCGTCTTTTTCCGTCTGTTTTGTTCGTTTGTTAGTTTTTATTGTTATTGTTTATTGCTTTCCGTTTTCGTTTGATTTTTCCGTTTTCGTTTCGTCGGACTCGTTTGAGTTCAATGATCAGTGTTTTTTTCGATTCATTTTCGTCTTCTCGTCTGCTCTGCTCGTTTGTTAGTGTTTTATTGTTATTGTTTATTGTTTTTCGTTTTCTTTGACTTTTTGTTTCGCGTTTCGGGTTCTTTTTGTTTTCAGGGGGTCGGTGTTTCTTCGGTTTGTTCGTGTCTCTTTTCCGTCTGTTTCGTTTGTTTATTGTCGTTTGTTGTTTTTATTCGTTGCTTTTTGTTGTCTCTCGATTCTGTTTTGTCTCTCGGGTCAGATTCGTTTCGATTTGGGGATCAGTTTTTCTTTGGCTCGTCCGTGTCTTTTTCCTGCGAGTTTCCTTCGTTTGTCGGTGTTATTGTTATTGTTTATCTGTCTCTCTGTTTTGGTTTTCTTCGTTTCGTGCTTTGTGTTTGTCCCTTTTCAGGGGTGCTTGTCTTTGATTCGTTCGTGTTTCGCGGTCGGTCGGTTCGGTTAGTTTGGTTTTCCGTTCCCTGTTTTGCCTGATCTTTCCTGTTTTACCAATACCTGGTTTCCTTCCTTGTTATCTTGCTTCGTTTGTCTCGGTTTACTTTCCTGCCGGCATGTTTCTTTTCGTTTGTGTGTCCTACCTTTTCCGCCTTTAGTCCGTCTGGTCATCGGTATTTCGTCCTCCTCGTCTGTTTGTTCGCTTTATCTTTGGTTCGCCGTTGTGCTCCTTTCCGTTTCTCGTCGCGCGCGTCGTTTGTATGTTTCTGTTGTTGTTACTTTTACTCTCTTTGTTATTTGCGTTCTGATTTTTGTTTTCCTTTCTTATTTTAGTCCCGCCGCTCCCTTCGAGGGGGGCCACTGGCCGTCTGTTCGCGTGAGGTGGGTTTTTATTGTTTAATATCTGTTTATTATCATTTTCGTTTCTGGGTTGGTTTTCGTTTTTGTGGTTTGCTATGGGACGTGTTCGGGGTTTTTAGGTTATGGAAGTACACATTTTGTTTTTTAGTTATTGTTTGCTTAGTTATTTGTTTTCTTTTTGTTTCTTTTGTGCTTTGCGTTTTATTAATATAATTTGTTTGTATGTTTACATCTACTTTTCCTTATTGTCTACATTTCCGTCTATCCTACTTTGTTCTAGTTTATGTTGGATTGTTCGCCACGTCTTCTACTTACGTATGCTAATTCCTACCGTTCTACCTTTCGCTTTTTCTCTTTTATTGTCTAGATGCCTAACTTATTCCTATTTCTATTCTAGTCTTAATTCTATGTGTTTGTCTTTGGTTCGAGACAGTTTTTCGTTTCTTGCCGCGCGTTCGTTTGTGCTTCGTCCATTGTTTTCTTTTCGTTGTTGCCTCCCTCCGTTGTTAGTCTTTTTGTTGCTGCGTCTTTCGTTTTCTTCTCATGCCTCTGACGTTTTCCTCTTTGTGTGTTTCGTTGTTGCTGTTGTAGGGGGGAAGAATATTTAGGTTAGTCTTTCGTTTGTTTCTTTGGTTTCGTGTGTGTGTGTTTGTGTTGTCTGTGAGATTTCTTAATTTTTATGTTCGGTTTGTTTTTCCGTGATCGTTACTTACTTTCTTTTCTTCTGGTCTTTCGTTTCTCTCCGTTTTCGTGTCTTTGTTTTATTTCCTCCTTTTCTGTTCGTCGTTTGTCTGTCTCTGTGCGGGCAGTGTTTTGCTCGCGTTTTCTTTTCCGCTTTTGTTGTATGCTTCCGTGACGGTCGGTCTGTTGTTCGTTTGTTTGTTGTTGTTTTGCGTGTTCGTTGCGTTGGTCGCTTTTTCGGCAGTTTTTATGTCCGTGATGATTGTTTGCATTCTCTTTTGTAGTCTGTGCGGACTTATCGATATGGTGCTGAGCGACCTGCTGCGTGCCGTGCTGTAGCCGGAGTCTAGACCGTCGTGGGCCGTGGTCGTCGGGGTTTTTTCTCTATCTGTAATTTACAAGTGCAGTCGCAAGTGAGTGGGTAAGTCTGTTTCAGTTTTTATTCTTTTTATTTGTCTGGTTTTCTATGTTTTTCTATTATTTACCTTGTCTTTTTACAGGTGTGATGCCTGCGTTCTCGGAGCCTCGTGCTGTTACTTCGTGCGTCTTTGGGGTTTTCTCTGGTTCCGTTTCGATGTCAATGTTCATTAGATGGTCCAGTTCGGAGGAGAGTATAAATTCGTCCCCGTCGGTGTCCAAGGACGTGCCGGTCGAGTCTTCGTATCTGGAGTAGTCCGACGTTTGCGGGTCTGGAGAGTCTGGACTGTCTTTTTCCGTCGCTATGAAATCTTCGTCCGATACGTCTAATTGTGTGTTATTTCTTCTGTCTTGATCCGTGTCTTTGTACGACGGTACCACTATTAATACGTTAAATTTGTGTACACCTTGGTCTAGCGGTATTCTGTTTCTTAATTTTCTGATTCCTCCTATTGATCTGCCCTCCATTTCTATTGTTATTATCAGTCCCGTGTGGGTTCTTTTTTCCCTTGTCATAATCCAGTTTGTGGTGTCAAGGATTTTGTTGTTTTTCTTTATGATCTCAATGATGTTTCTACCGTTGAACCTTGAGTGCGTGCAACGGCCTTCAACTAAGAAGCGGTTGTCTAACGTTTGTCTATCTTCCACTTTTAGTTCGTATCCTGTTTTTAGCTTGATGTGTCGGATCGCGATTTTTAACCACCTCACTGTTTCTTCCGTGCCACTTGCTAGTATTATTCCCCCGTTCTTTAGGTGGAAATTCACTATGTCTGGTTTGATGAAGTTCTGCGACTTCTTTTTCTTCGCGTTGATGTATTTTGTTACACATTCGCTCAGTGAGTCTCCGAAGTCTTCGACATCGGTGTAGCTTAACAGGATTTTTGGATAGTTTTCCGGGACGATGGCGACCGTGTAGGTCCTGTCTTCTTCCACGTTTTTTACTTGTTGTCTGTTCATTTTGAATCTTCGCGTCTTTTGATCCGTACAGTGCGTGTGATCGGTAGTCGACTGGCGATCGTGGTCGGTGCTCCGGTCGTCTTCCGGGGTGATTACTGTGTTCCCACTCTTCGTTTTTTGTCCATGTCGGGGGAACCCGGCGGTCCGCTGATTGGCCGCCTAGGTTCCCCCTTTCCTTACTTTCGTTTTTCCTCGCTTCGCGGGGGACTTTTGCATACTTGCGTTTGAAATGATGTTCATTCAGTTTTTATTTATTTATTTGTTAGTCATGTATTTATTTTGTATTTTAATTGTATATTAATAAAGTGACTGATTTTAACCGTTTGGTCGTTGTTTATAATTTTATTTGTCACCTTTTTTCCTTTTTTCCTGCGTTTTGTTTCCACTTTTGTTTTTTGTTTCTCTTTTTTCCCCTTTTTGTTGTTTGTGTTCGTTTTTGTTACTTTGATCTTTTTGCTCTTTGTTGTGTCTATCCTATTCCTTGTTCGTTCTTGCTTTATTTCGTTTGTTTTGTCCTGTGGATTGTTGCTGTTTCGTTTGTTTATTATTATT
>NW_017135335.1:0-4897 GCF_001652005.2 Ceratina calcarata | reverse complement strand
TTTTTCCGTTTTGGCTTTGTCTTCCCTCTTTCTTTTAATTGCTTTCAGGTGTGCGTTGTCTGGTCGTCGTTCGTTCGTGGTGTGTTTACCTGACGGTCATTTGGCCTTCGGGTTCCGCTTTTAATCCTTTCATTGTCTTAGGATTTTTCTCTGGTGGTGGCTTTGTTTCTCTGTCGTTTCGCTGATCTGGCATTTCTTTTCTAATCTTTTGTGTCTATGTTCTCTCTCTTTCTCCGGCTGGTTCTCTGCTGGTTTTCTTCGTGCGTGGTCGGTTGGCCAGCGGTGCTTTTATTTATTCGTTTGTTTTATTTTTTTCCTTCTGTTGTTTTCTTGAATGTTCGTCTTTGTGGGGCGTTTTCTTCTTTTTTTTTTTTTGCTCGTTAGTGTCACCTTGTTATTTCTCTTGTCGTTGTTCTTTTCTTTTTGTTCGTGTCGTTTTGTTGCGTTTTTCTTTGTTTTTGCGTTAATTTTCTTTGTTTTGTTCACTGGTTCTCCTCCTTTTGCGGGCTTTCCTGTTCACGTACTCTTCTCTCTTCTTGCCTTTGTTTCTCGTTTTTCGGGTTTTCAGTTGCGAGTCTACCCTTCGTTTTCTGATTCTTTATTTCCAGTTTTTTGCTGGTTGCTCGTCGTTTTATTAACTCTATCTATTTTGGCTGTGGGTCATTGAGTCTGAGCCGTTTCGGGTGTTTGTCCAGAGTATAGGGGGTGTCTTATCCTTTCGCGTTAAGCACTGCGTCTTTCCTGGTCCTTTATCGTTCTTTCTATTTTTATTGCGGTCTTTCCGTCGAGTTTCCTGCCGTCCTTGCTTTTTTGTTTGTCTTATTTTTTTATCGTTGCCAGATGTCTGTTGCTTGGTTCTTGTTTTCCTCTTAGGTTTGTATTCCCGTTTTCGTGGATTGTCGTGTTTTATGCTTCGACGTTTGGGATTTTTGTCAGGTGTGTCGCTGCCCCTTTTGTCTTTTATTGCTCCGTTGCTATATTCGTATGTCGTGCGTCTCCTCGTTTTTTGAGGGGGGTGGCTTCTTTATCGTCTGTCCTTTCGTTGGTTTCTTTGTCTTCTTTTGTTTTGTCTTTTTTGTTTCTCTTTGCATTTTGTTTTTTTTCCTTTTTTCTTTTTTTGTATTTTTTTCCCGGTGCTGTTTATTTACTCGTGGTTTCTCTGTTTCTCTCGTGTATCTTCTTCTTTTTCCTTGTTTGGTGGTTGCTTTCTTTTATTCTTTGATTTATTCTTTCTTTTTTGGTTTTAGTTTTCTCCTTTCGTTTCGTTTGTTTGATTTTTGTGGTCGTTGTCGGTATTGTTGTTTTGCATCTGCTTTAGTTATTGTTTTGTCCTGCTGATGTTCTTTGTTTTCGCTCTTGCTTCTTTCCCGAATCTCCCCGGTTCGTCTCTCGGTCTCTTCTCTTTTCTTTCCTTCCTTATCCCACGTTTCTTTTGTCTCTTTCTTGCTCGTGTGTTCTTTCGTTTTTCGTTTTGTTTTTTATCTGTTACTGTTCATTTGTTCTCGTGACTTTATTGTTGTTGTTTATTAGATTCCATTTGCTTCGTCTTTTCTTGTTTCGCGTCCCAGGTTCGTTTTGTTTTCAGGGGTTGGTGCTTCTTTGGTTTGTTCGTGTCTTTCTGTTGTTATTGTTTATTGCTTTCCGTTTCGTTCGATTTTTTCTGTTTTCGCTCGTCGAATTTGTTCGAGTCCGATGATTTGTGTCTTTCCGATTCGTTCTCATCTTCTCGTCTGTTCTGCTCGTTTGTTATTGTTTATTGTTGTTGTTTATTGATTTCCGCTTTCATTGTCTTTTCTTGTTTCGCGTTTCGTGTTTGTTTCGTTTTCCGTGGTCTGTGTTTCTTTGATTCGCTCGTTTCCTTCTTTCGTCTGCTTCGTTCTTTTGTTAGTTTTTTGTTGTTATTGTTTGTTGCTTATCGTTTCGTTCGATTTTTCGGTTTTCGTTCGTCAGATTTGTTTGAGTTTGATGTTCGGTGTCTCTTCGATTCGTTCCCGTTCTCTCGTCTGTTCTGCTCATTTGTTAGTGTTTATTGTTGTTGTTTATTAATTTCCGTTTACCTTGTCTATTCTTGTTTCGCGTTTCGGGTTCGTTTCGTTTCCGGGCGTCGGTTTTTCTTAGGTTCGTTCGCGTCTTTTCGTCCGTTTGTTTCGTTCGTCTGTCAGTTTTTATTGTTATTGTTTATTACTTTCCGTTTCGTTTGATTTTTCTGTTTTCGTTCGTCGAATTTGTTCGAGTCCGATGATCTGCGTCTTTCCGGTTCGTTCTCGTCTTCTCGTCTGTTCTGCTCGTTTATTATTGTTTATTGTTATTGTTTATTGATTTCCGCTTTCCTTGTTTTTTCCTGTTTCGCGTTTCGGGTTCGCCTTGTTTTCAGTGATCCGTGTTTCTTTGATTCGTTCGCTTCCTTTTTTTTTTCATCTGTTTCGTTCTTTTGTTAGTTTTTATTGTTATTGTTTGTTGCTTATCGTTTCGTTCGATTTTTTCGTTTTCGCTCGTCGGATTCGTTTGAGTTCGATGGTCGGTGTCTTTTCGATTCGTTCCCGTTCTCTCGTCTATTCTGCTCGTTTGTTAGTGTTTGTTGTTATTGTTTGTTAGTTTCCGTTTGCCTCGTCTATTCTTGTTTTGGGTTTCGGGTTCGTTTCGTTTCCGGGGGTCGGGGTTTCTTTTGGTTCGTTCGCGTCTTTCGTCCGTCTTTTTCGTTCGTTTGTTAGTTTTTTGTTATTGTTTATTGGCTTTCGTTTCGTTTGATTTTTCCGTTTTCGTTCGTCGAGTTTGCTCGAGCCCGGTGATCTGCATCTTTCCGGTTCGTTCTCGTCTTTTCGTCTGTTCTGCTCGTTTGTTATTGTTTATTGTTATTGTTTATTGATTTCCGCTTTCTTTGTCTTTTCTTGTTTCGCGATTCGTGTTTGTTTCGTTTTCAGGGATCTGTGTTTCTTTGATTCGCTCATTTCCTTCTTTCGTCTGCTTCGTTCTTTTGTTAGTTTTTATTGTTATTGTTTATTGCCTATCGTTTCGTTCGATTTTTCCGTTTTCTCTCGTCGGATTCGTTTGTGTTCGATGGTCGGTGTCTTTTCGATTCGTTCCTGTTCTCTCGTCTATTCTGTTCGTTTGTTGGTGTTTATTATTATTGTTTATTAATTTCCATGTAACTCGTCTATTTTTGTTTCGCGTTTCGGGTTCGTTTCGTTTCCAGGGGTCGGTGTTTTTCGGTTCTTTCGCGTCTTTTGTCCGTCTATTTCGTTCGTTTGTTAGTTTTTATTGTTATTGTTTATTGTTTCGTTTGATTTTTCCCGTTTTCTTTCGTCGAGTTCGTTTGAGTTCGATGGTGGTTGTCTTTCTGGTTCGTTCCGTCTTTTCGTCTGTTCTGCTTGTTTGTTTGTGTTTATTGTTGTTGTTTTTTAATTTCTGTTTACTTTGTATTTTCCTGTTTTGTGTTTCGTGTTCGT
The DNA here is from genome assembly GCF_001652005.2 of Ceratina calcarata. Taxonomy (NCBI): domain Eukaryota; kingdom Metazoa; phylum Arthropoda; class Insecta; order Hymenoptera; family Apidae; genus Ceratina; species Ceratina calcarata. Next base: position 1,451 of record NW_017135335.1, on the reverse strand, counting down.
TGTTTCATTCGGGTTCTTGTCTTTTTGTTCTTTTGATGCGTTGTTATCTTTTGTTATTTCATTCTTATCGGTTCGTGTTGTTGATATTCAGGATTTCGTATGCGGGACTTTTCTCGTTCCGCCCGTTTTGTTCTGTTCGTGTCGTTTATTTCTTTTCCTTGTTTGTTTCTTTGTCGGTCGCTTGTTTTGTTTTTCCCTTATTTGTTGCGGTTGGTGTTTCGTCGGTTGGTTGTAGGGAATCTGTTTTTGTTCCTTTGGTTTTTGTCTTTTTGCGTTGTCAATGTTTTCGTTCTTGGTTGTTGCCCCTCTCTTTTAATTTTGTATTCTCGCGTTGTCTATGTTTATCGTCTCGTCCCATGGGTTTATGCGTTTGAAGTATGTTATCATTTTCTTGTACGATATCTCTTCTAGCTCGTCTTCTTCTATCGAGTCTTTCTCAAATATTTGTTTCCTGATTCTCGCGTATTTGTCGCAGCTTGTCAGTATGTGTCTTGTCGTTTGCATTTCTCGTGTGTGGCAGTCACATTCTCCGTTTGTCTTCACCCCCATTCTGAATAAGTGATAGTTGAGGGGCGCGTGTCCTGTTAATATGTACGTTAATATTCTCGTGTCTGACCTGCGCATTTGTAATATTTCTTTTGCTCTTGTCGTGTCTATCTGTTTTATCATTTGTCTGCTTTGTCTGCATGTTGTTGTTTCTGTCCATCTTTCTCTTAGTCTTGATAACGTAAAGCTCTTCAGTTCTGCCTTGAATCTTGCATATGATATAGGTGTCCATGGTTCTGTGCCAATTCTTTTTAATTCGACGGCCTTTTTGGCTAGTTGGTCTGCTTTTTCGTTTCCTTCTATGCCTCTGTGCCCGGGGCACCAGCATAGGACTACGTGTTTGTTTTTCTTTGCTAGTTTTGTTAGTCGGTCATAGCATTCCAGTGCTACGATTGATTTGAAGCTCGATTTCTCCATGGTTTTTACCGTTGATTCGCTGTCCGTGAATATTACTATTGATTCGTTTTTTGTTTCGTTTTCTATCATTTCTTCGACGCATCTTGTTATCGCTATTGCTTCTGCCTGATAAACCGTCGTGTGTTTTCCCAGGTATTCGTTGTTGCCTTTATTCGGATCGTTTGTTATCCACGCGCATCCAGTGTCTCCTTCTTCGTTTTTACTGCCGTCTGTGTACCATTTTGTCCAGTTTTTGTATTCTTTTGGTTCTCCTTTTTCCCATTCTTTCCTTCCTGGTATCTGAGTTTTGAATCTCTTCCCAAATCTGAATGTTAGCGATATTTTGTCGGTCGGTGCTTCCATCGTCATGTTTAAATTCGTTTCTGTTTCTGGAACTAGTTTTTCCAGTATGCTGGCATGTCCGCTGTTCGATGGCTGCCACTTGTTCCAGTCTTTGAGCAATTTTGCTGTTCTTATCGCTGTTTCTTCTATTTTGTGCGATAACGTCG
>NW_017135334.1:4343-5699 GCF_001652005.2 Ceratina calcarata | reverse complement strand
GTAAACTAATCCTCTTGACTACTCAAAAAAACTCAGCTTGTTTGGTTCAATTTTACAAAAGTTATTGAAGAGAGATAAGATGTTACTAATGGCATAAAATTCAATCTATAAAATTATTGAGAGATCGCGCGTAACGCCGCTGATTACGTAACTACGCACGCGCCGATTTCAATTGACGGATGACATTGCATGCCGTTCTGTGCGAATAGAAAAGTGTAATCTTTGATTTCGTTCTTCTTTCTAGAACACTATGCGATATAATACGTAACGCGAACGTTAAAAGATGACAGTGAAAACATCTACTAATATGAAACATTGGTGATACTCGGTCCTAGTGACTAAGCGTTTTCATAATAACGATAATGAATTCTGCTGAATCTTTCAAAAATTCTTTATCACTCTACACGTCAAAAATTGTATAATCGAATGATCCCTGAGATCCACTTGAAGATAATGCAATTTGTTCACGATTATTGATTGAAGTTTTCTATTTTTCTAAGCTCTATGAAACTGTAGGAATAGGCATAAGTATCATAATATCACTTAAATAGCGATAAGTTCATGTGTTTATAGATATAACACCAGCTAGATAAGGATAAAAGTAATATTGAATGGATTTCACATTTCTATTTTCTACGCTTAGAGTACTATACGATAAAATTATCGCCGCGAATTATCTTCCCATATATTATATAATAATAACAATAATCATACATTATACTTTATATTATATAATAATAGCAATATCATAAATTATACTTATTCATTGTATTGTTTATCACCCGTTCCCGTGCTTATCAAACAATTTAAAGAGCTACAATATAGTGTGCTACGCAATGTATGCAACACAATTATAGAAACGAATTTGCAAGTAACGTGTTCTATGTATAAAGGCGACAGTACATCACGATCGACTAAACTGGCTAGTGACTGACAGTCCCTCGGTGCATAAAGATCAACTACAGTTCGTGGATCAGTGAGAAATTCTTTTAAACGATAAAAAAATATGAAATATTACAAGATAGAGAGTATGAATTAATAAGTGAATTATTTACCTGACTTAGTGCATAGATCAAAAATCGGAATTGTCAAATTTGAATAGATAAACAGTAGCAGAGTTAAAGAATCGATCCCTCGCTGATATTCTTCGATTGTGCAACAAGTTAAATCGGAAAGGTCGAACTTATCACCGAAAGTCAGGCACGCAGCTAGCCTGTGTTCATCTTCCCTCCTTAAATATTCTCAACTTCGTTCATACGCGTTTAGTACAGCAGAATCAATTCTCCCAGTCTTTAATACATTATTAAAATCAGTAGTGATAACGTTAATTATTCTTGCTATAACAAGAATCAAATT
>NW_017135334.1:1304-2396 GCF_001652005.2 Ceratina calcarata | reverse complement strand
ATACCCTGAAGTTCTCCAGCAGTGAGTGCTAAGAAGAGCATGATTAGAAGTGGCAACAGAGTTGACAAGCTTAGCGGCTTAACACTAATTTTAAGATCACTGTTACAACTCGATTAACGAGGTAAAGGAAGTTCAGACCGTGATATAATTGGACAGAGCCAAGATTAATCGTGTTAAAATTGCATAAACATTTGACAAGTTCCGGAGAACTTAGCTCAAGTTTCCCGAGGCTAGTCACCAGGATTTACCGCGTCCCTTTAATAACTTCTACGTGTGTACCACAATGGAACTATAACTTCAAAATGTTTTCTCCTGAACAACCAAAAAGGAAGGAAAGTAAATTCCGCGGAAACTTACGCGATGCCAAGAGAACCACTTGTTTACGGTTGTATCCAACTTTTGTGAAAAATTGTTGTTTTCGTCGTCAACAGAATTTGTGAATTTTTTTATATGATGCGCATGCTGCGTTGTCGGAAATCGGGCCAAAAAAAACATAAGGAACGTGCATATTGTGGGTGGTGAAAGAGTTCATATAATATTCAGTGGACTTCGATCAGACCTAAACAAAACTTGAAGGTTCTACGCGAGTACACTGTTGCTGTACAACGATATAAAAACGTGTCTGCTAGCAAATTAATATTAAACATCACACGAATGTTGAGAACAATTACTTCTTTGTACACACGTACCATACATAACACAAACATGTTGCTAATGATAAACTTGCTACTAATAGTGTAAATTATTCGCGTGTGCGTATATTCCGTATCTAATCGCTTACATGTATTGAAATGGAATGATAGTTAGAAGACAGGGGCATGTTATTGATTGACAATTTATACGTTATTGACGTACAGTCCACGCGCAATGTCAGTGTCAGTGAAACGTTCGTCAAACTAGTAGTTATTCGTTGACAGTAATATTTGTTCATACATGTTAATTATCGTTAATAATCTACAATCAATTAACAATTAATCCACAAATTCTATTGTAATAGTATATTGTGTACCAAGGGAGTAAAGTGGACTTTTTTAAACCGACTATTGCAACCACACGAGGTCAAAAACCCATTTAACCCTTGGTGCACACCAT
>NW_017135334.1:0-1044 GCF_001652005.2 Ceratina calcarata | reverse complement strand
AACTAGCCTGTGTTCATCTTCCCTCCTTAAATATTCTCAACTTCGTTCATACGCGTTTAGTACAGCAGAATCAATTCTCCCAGTCTTTAATACATTATTAAAATCAGTAGTGATAACGTTAATTATTCTTGCTATAACAAGAATCAAATTGACAATGAGTATAAATTCTCATTTATTCAGTGATAACTTATCAATAAACTACGGATTCTATACATTTACGGAAAATGTTGATGTGCAGAAAATATAAAGACTGCGCTTGATGTGTAAAGATTAACATTAAGTGTAGGAGTAAGTAAACATTATTGCTCCTGAAGAATACAAGAAATCTTAATTTACATTTCATTATTTAGATCATAAAAGTTTCATTTCGCACAAAAAGCCTCAGTCTACTTATCAACATTGATGACCTACAAGAAGTAGTTGCAATTCTATCTGTAAGAACAGTAATAGTGACCAAGGGATCTATTCCACGGAGACAATGTATCAGTATTAAACTCACTTCCTGTGACTCGTGAATAATTTATTACGATTGAAACCGCGAATTTAGTGCATTTAAAGTGGCGACGTTTTATCAAGCAACTGCAAATTATTAACAATTTAATAGATTCCTCAACTGAATTAAAAGAGGATCAAAGATGAAATTGGTGTCCATACTATTTGTTTGCGCGGTGTTCGCGACGAGTGACGGATACCGTATCCTAGGCGTGTTTCCCTTCAGTGGGAAAAGTCATTTTATGATGTTCGAGCATCTGATGAAGGCCCTTGCGAGGAAGGGCCACCAGGTCGACGTGATCAGCACGTTCCCGTTAAAAAAACCGTATCCGAATTACAACGACCTGATTGTGTTACCCACTACGAGGGATTTCATGAATAATATGACTTACGACGAGATGCACAACATGATCAGGGCGTCGACGAGCTGGGCTGTAGCTACCATAGCAGGAAACGATTTTTGCGAAAACTTGAAATATCCGGAGTTTCAAGAATTTATACGCAACCCGCCGAAAGACCCACCTTATGACGTCGTCATTATGGAGGTACGCT
>NW_017135333.1:0-417 GCF_001652005.2 Ceratina calcarata | reverse complement strand
TTAATATAAATAAATAAATAACTGAATATAAATGATTAAAACTGCATTTACTATATTTATCTCCTTCTTATGACCCTGTAAAACGTTACTATCTGACGCAATGTATATTCAGCTATCATTCGAGTACATATTTTTATTTCTCATTTACTATTTTTTATCGTCAATGTTTATCGATAAATAAATAATTCAACCAGGAAGAACTCACAGCGTGGGTTTATTTTATAAATTAGTTTATTGATGCCTGATATCGAATATTTCGTATTAAAATCCAATGGCATGTGTAAAGTATTCGTAAAAGTATCGACGTTCCATAAATAGTTTACAACCTGATTCTATCAGCAATTAGTGGCTTCGAGATCAATTCACGTTTATTATGGCCCTGTTATGTGAAAAGTTCAAGTAAAAATGCATACACGT
>NW_017135332.1:0-417 GCF_001652005.2 Ceratina calcarata | reverse complement strand
GCTTAAGAAGCTTCCTGCTTACCATAAATTCTTTTAGTCAGTTATTTGAAGATTTAAGCAGAAATTATAACATGAATAAGTTATTAACTCGTTGTCTCAATCAAGACACTTTAGAAAATTTATTCGTGGTAATTCGACAACCGCATGGGTGCAATATCAATCCATCACCTCTTTAATTCCGTAATGGTATTAGGCACATATTAATAACGCGCTTATTAATATACTAATACGCAGCGTATTTTCTTGTGTACTTCCATGTTCATCGCTCGAGGGCTGTCTTGGCTGTCCATGGTTCTCCTCTGCTTGTCGTTGATGGACATCCTCGTTTTCATCTGGGTGAAAAAATGGTAAATAATCATTGCATTGAATTCAAACAAATTCAACTTCCGCGCTCGTTTCAAATAATAATAATCATTC
>NW_017135331.1:0-417 GCF_001652005.2 Ceratina calcarata | reverse complement strand
ACTGCCAAATTTCAGCTGTAGTAGCCGCGCCAAGCTAATATCAAAATTGACGCTGAAGCTTCGCGCAAGCGCGCAGCATAGGCAAATCGACGTCGCTGATCACGAATTTGAAGTCGATTTTAGTGTATCTGTTTTCTAAAGGTCCCAACAGTCCTCTTAAGTGTCTCAAATAATTCTACTGTAAAAATTGTTATAAAAGCAGACGCGATCGCTCTTCTATGGGACAATTAAAATCGCCAATTTCGAATATGAAGTCGCCATGAGCCTCCGGCGTACCTAGCGGGCTGTGGCGGGTCCAGGAAAAGTCCCGCTTTTATAAATTTCACAAGATGCTGACGTACTTGCACAGCTACTCTGTCCGAGACAGCAAAATCACAGCACAATCATAGATCACAGCACATAGCACAATGATCGGGG
>NW_017135330.1:0-417 GCF_001652005.2 Ceratina calcarata | reverse complement strand
TTTTTATCAATTTCGGAATTTATTATTCATGTCCGTGCAGGACAACTAATATTTTTCGTTTATCTGATTTAGTGGCTATTCAAACAGTGAGAAAGTAATTTTAATACTTTGTTATTTCAGCCGAGATCGTTTATGATTGCGGTATATATTACGATCGCCCGCGCCGACTTTACGTATCGATATGGCGACTGTTTATAGAAAACCAATTCGACTTCTGATGAAGGGATTGCCTTACTATGTATATATATGTCCACCAAATTTTCTTTGTGTCCACTGAACAGAAGTTGACGATGTCGCACATCACACGAGTAGATTAACTCGAACTGCCGAGCAGAAAACGTTGTTTCTGTCGTGGTCTTCGTGTTTTAAAGTTGCATTGTGTAAGTTAAAAGAATGCTCAGAAAAGCTAATTTAAAT
>NW_017135329.1:0-417 GCF_001652005.2 Ceratina calcarata | reverse complement strand
CTTCTATTGCACATTCTGCATTCTTGGTTTATTTCAATTTTGTGGCTCATTCCTTTATTTGTTCTTATTGTCCAATCTAACTTCCCAGCTAGTCTTGTTTGTGCTATTATTCTTTTAACTGCCATAGATATGTTCAGGCCATTCCATTTTCTTTATGTCTTTAATATTTTTATACATGCTGCTGTACGTTGAGTTTATTATTCTGTTGTTGTCTTCTTCTTTTAACTCTGCATATATTTTTCCTATTATTTCTTGTATATCTTTCTGATAAGAGATACATAATAATTAAATAAGAGTTTCAATTTTAATTGGTTTTCTATGTGGAAGAGAATTCTGTTTTTCAGTCAGAGTTCTGTTTCAGTCTGTTTTTTAATTCACTATTTTTTATTATGGAATCAACAGAAAGTAAAGATTATG
>NW_017135328.1:0-417 GCF_001652005.2 Ceratina calcarata | reverse complement strand
GATTAAGAGTATGCAAAAGTAAAATTTATAGAACAATGTAGACAGTTGCAAGCAACCAAATAAAAAAATGCCAAAACTATGTATCAGAATATTAGAAATTATGCGTTAAAAATTAATTATGACTGTGAAAAACAAAGTTGAACTCCTCTGTAATTATAATTTTTTTCAGAAAGTTCCTTGCTTAAAAAATATTGACCACAGCTTCTTATTACATGTCAACCTTTTGGCAGAGATCTTACGGCTCATAGAACCTTAAGCAGATACATTAAATTAATAGTGCGTTGAATTAAAAATCTTATCACGTTTGTTATAACGATAAAAGATGCAGATTAATACATTGACGTATTTAATAAAGATATGAAGAATTGTATTCCTAAAAAAATATCATTATACTGAAAATTCTCTGATAAACAGTAG
>NW_017135327.1:0-417 GCF_001652005.2 Ceratina calcarata | reverse complement strand
GCGAGAGCCGAATTGAGTCTGCCCGCGTGCCGACTCTACGCATGCCGCGCTCACATTGCTCAGTGTCACTCAACTCGAACAGTGACACTCACACTCGTTATTCATACTAACTAAATTTACTCTATTCTCAACAAGTAGAACAAGTGATTCTTGCAAACCCTCTGCTTGAGAGAAGGATCCTCCGATCGTGAGGCTGTGCCTTCCGCAAACATTGGTATCCGACTCTCGTCACTATTATTAGTGACAAGAGCGACTCGAGGCCACCCGGCTACCATTTCGGTAAAGCCTATACGGGTGTTAGAGGCACGGATAAAGCCTGCTATCACTCTGGATAGCGGTGTCCAGTAGAACCACGGCCCGCATCACGGGCACTATATCGAACCACGAACGATCTGGCATTGGCCAGATCCCGCGTTA
>NW_017135326.1:0-417 GCF_001652005.2 Ceratina calcarata | reverse complement strand
ACGTATATGTATTACACAATTGCAGTTTCTTGCTGTTATAGTACATGAATAATTAATTCGAAGTATATATTTAAATACTCTCGGTTTAATGTACTGATATCAATCAACATCTGAAACCCTCTATCCTTAATCAACGTTTTTTCTGTGAATATGCGACTTTTCAATTCCACTCGAATATACTCGGTATAAAACATTCCATTGCAACTTCTTTATTCGAATACGAACAAGAAACATTTTGTATGCCATCATTCCGTAAAGATTTATATCGAGTTATTGCGAATTGCTGCACGGTCCGTTACAAGATGCCTCGCACGGGAGACAATCATTATTACCCGGGTACGTGCTGCACCTCGAAACACGCGTGATCCTATAAAACTTTCATGGGAAGCGTGGGTGGCACGAATCAGAGTGGGGTTG
>NW_017135325.1:0-417 GCF_001652005.2 Ceratina calcarata | reverse complement strand
CATCGTCGGCGCAATACCTGACGAGGAGAGCGCGCGATACCAACGGCAGAAATGGTACTTAAAGGAGGCCTACAGTTAGGTAACATGTGGTAAAACGACCATCTGTCTAGGAAGCGAGTGCCGGTAGAATAGCGGCCAGAACAACGGCAAAGATCCTCTTCTATTCTATACAAAATCAAACTGCTCCCAGCGTGCGACAAGATAGACAATTACGTGTGGCTAATTCGAGTCCAGATTGCTCTGTGCTTGATTAACCTTTTATAACATAATCGAGGAATGACTGGTCTCTCTGCTGCATTGAATAAATTAATGCCGGGTCGATTTTACTACCAGCTTCGTGCGTGTCAAGCGTCGTCGTCGGACACGACAGATTTCTTTGAATATAATTTATTATCTATTTAAAAGTACTTTTTTTTT
>NW_017135324.1:0-417 GCF_001652005.2 Ceratina calcarata | reverse complement strand
CGCGGTGGAACAATAAAACATTCAACCCAGATCTTTGCGATGCGGCAATTGCCACGCTAAAATGGTGCAACCAAGCTATTAGCACAATTACTGTACCTGACCTAAACTCTTCTCTGCTCCACATCACCAAGACCTGTCTCAGAAGAAAATCTGAAACATATAGGCTCCCAGCTCAGCCGTGGTGGTCGCCTGAGATCAATGATCTACGCGGAGCGTGTACCAGATCTCGAAGACGATGGCAGCGACTGAGAAGAAAGAATAACATCCCCGAGACAATCAGATCCAACGCAGAATCCGTCTATAGAGCTGATAAGCGTAAATTAAAGTTTGCAATAAGAAAGGCCAAAGAGGATCAGTGGAAGCAAACCCTGGCTGCTCTCGATAATGATCCCTGGGGCCGCCCTTATAAATGGGCTT
>NW_017135323.1:0-417 GCF_001652005.2 Ceratina calcarata | reverse complement strand
ACCAACTGTATGTACTAAACAGAGCCTCGAAATACTACACCTTCGACAACGATCGAAGCAGCTCAAACATAGACATTACAATGACGAGCAACTCTTTTTTCAACGAAGTAACCGACTGGAAGATTCTCCCACATGAAACGACGAGCGACCACAATCTCATTACATTCAAAATTGCCTCGACACATCAAAACCTGTGTTGCAGTAGATCCGACAGATACAATATCAGCAAGGCAGATTGGGGCTCCTTTACAAAGGCCCTGGGAGAGCTCTTCTCAGAGAATCTGCCAGGAATCGGAGAAAACGACGAACCCGAAGCTGAGAGACTATCTACTAATATCGAAAACCTGCTAAGCAAAGCATGCGACACCGCGATTCCAAAAAAGACGCGCTTCTCCAAGTCGGCAGCTTGGTGGAACT
>NW_017135322.1:0-417 GCF_001652005.2 Ceratina calcarata | reverse complement strand
TAGAACACGTCCTTAAAATATTGCCCACCTGTAGGTTTACACCCTGTATAGACTACTTAGAACTACTCTTAAATTTAATATATACAATAGAGAAAAGAACTATGTATTTAAGACAGAAGTACGTGGGTTGATACGGTTCTAATTACTGATTCTAGCAAAGATAGTAGTTCATCAAGAGAACTTTCTCAAGATGGTGGACTCTTAGATTCATGCCACGTGGCCTCACACTTAAATACGATTTTCTACTCAATACAATTATAGTTTCCGGAAGGGAATTAAAAACGAACCACATCCGATATAAATTACTTCTCAGAATATCACGATATAACATGAAATTTTAACTTCGTTCGGGACACTTAAAGAATTGAAGCACGAGTCTTCTCACTTACTGGCACCGTAAAAGGAGAATGGTAAAGC
>NW_017135321.1:0-417 GCF_001652005.2 Ceratina calcarata | reverse complement strand
TAATTATGTTTATTAAACATGCATCGAGTTTTAATGAATTTATCTGAAAGATCGTTCGACGGTTTATAGACGTGACTGTATGTCGACGATATTCTTCGAAGGCCGATGGTTCACGGCAATTTGCATTTAATTAACGTCGCTCCTTGTCCTGTTTAACGACGTCAGGCGAATAGCCACGCGCACAATTAAAAGTTCAGACCGGGCCCCAATATATTTTGCATACGCGCTAAAAACTAGCCGTCGCGTGACGCACGAAGGAAAGGCCTTTCCCGACGGTCTTGTTTTAATGCCATCGGCCAATGGAAATCCTATTCCAGCTCGTTTGCGTATACCTCGAAATGGTGTGGCTCCGATTGCTTTTTCAAATCCCATCGTTTCTCGTATTTAAAATAAAATTCGTTCATTAACCATTTTTTT
>NW_017135320.1:0-417 GCF_001652005.2 Ceratina calcarata | reverse complement strand
ATCTTCTTTGGAAGAATTTAATACTGACTGGCAAGAGCTCGAAATTTATTGCTCGCGTTCTAATTCCAAAACCGCTGCTACTATGCTTTTTGGATTTTCCGTACGGAATTTAAATGAAAATATTACGATTGCTTGTGTTGTATTGCGTGTATCAGAATTCCTCATAGAAGTCATCATTGCCCGAAGTTGAATTATGTTTTCCCACATTAAACCGGTAAATACTTTTAAACGTTCTTTTGGTAATGTGTTATTGCCGACTCTATCTTTCATATCAGAAGTCATAACCTCGACAAGATAACCAAAATAATGTTAAATTTCATTAGAATCAATTAAAGTAAAATTGGAATGTACGCAGAAGTTGTCTACGACTATCTTGGAGAAAACGTTCTTTTAATAAATGGCTAGAACAACACCGAT
>NW_017135319.1:0-417 GCF_001652005.2 Ceratina calcarata | reverse complement strand
ATCATCTCGAGGTGACAGATTATTCTCACCAACATTATACAGTCCATTAGTTTTAACAATGGATAACAAATTTAATTTGCCGTTGTCTATTTTGTGTTTACAGGTCCCCCCGTTGAGGACGAGGCCGACTCTTCGTATACAGATTTAAATTTTATTTGTATTTGTATTTAATTTTGGGGATATCGGGCGTAGTGCGCCCGGTATAATAAACCATTGTTTAAATTCCAAATTGGAATTTATTTCTTTTATTGAATTTCCAATCCTGTCTCAACCTTCTCCTCCTCGCATTCCGGACCCCGTTAGGTCTTCACCTAACAAATGTCCCGTGCGTTTTTTCAATCATTTAAAATTCCCATACATGCAGAATCATCCGCGCTCATTTCTCTAGCGAAAGAACATAATGACCGGTATGGAGAG
>NW_017135318.1:0-418 GCF_001652005.2 Ceratina calcarata | reverse complement strand
TGTCATCGAATGGGACGAGTTAAGCAGATTCAAATTGGAATTTCGTGGATATTTCCCGAGCATCTAAAGAGTAGAAAAAATGAAACAGATTTAAAAGCTGGTAGAGAGCGAACGTTCGTTAGAGTCGATTAATGAATATTGACACGGTAAGCAGTGGGAACAGCGGGTTTAAGCCGGTCCGTGGGATCCAAATTGAAAGGCATCGGGGAAGAAAAATATCGTGACGGATAAAATAATTTGACGAGCAAACGCCGCGTCCGAAATAAGAGGATGAGACCCGGGAGTAAAAACGGTGAAAAAACACGCGGCAACGTGGACGTAAAAAACGGGAAAAACCGAAACAGCGGATGTGAAAAAAGCCGGGCGATGAGAATGGCCGCGAATGAGCAGAGGGAGCGAGGGGGGGGGGGGAAGTTGG
>NW_017135317.1:0-418 GCF_001652005.2 Ceratina calcarata | reverse complement strand
TGTACTGACTCTAATCTTGTACACTTCGCGACAAAATGATAGGACACCCCTGAATATTCCGGATATCTCGAATTTTTTTAATATGTTGTTCATATTAATCACGCGAAATCCGTATTATTCGGGAAATCCTATATAGTAACTTTAATATTGCCGTACTCAACAATCACGCGGCCTCACCGGAATGATATCTTTCATTCGCGTATTCAATTTTACGATCAATCAGAAACAAACTAGTAATTGCCTTATCAATCCATTCTATTGAAATTACACAATTGAAACCAATGAATTCTATCCGATTGACCAGATTTTATGTTGAATTTTTTATTAACAAATTCATCGTATTAACGTGATTAGGAGGACTTACCATACATCATTATATCTTCAGTGTTATATACTTTTTATATTTTACAGTTATACT
>NW_017135316.1:0-418 GCF_001652005.2 Ceratina calcarata | reverse complement strand
GATCATGAAAGAATCACACAATACGAGGGATGTCAGCCTTGTTATACAAATATTTATTTTTAATAAAGAATTTAATATCAGCCTTTCGATAGACGTACAGAGAGGCACGAAGACATGACCGCTCAAATTTCTTTAGCTTTTCGACCATCTACGCACTAACGTTCCACCAAACGGGTACCGCGTACGTCAGAATGGTAGTAAGTAACACAGTAGCAAGTAACATATGACCTTGGCCCTTGACGACAATGTTTTATTACAAACAAGCCTACTATGGGCTTTGAATGCACTTTTGGCCTTGGAGAGTTGCACTTTAACATGCGTGTTAAATCTGAGCAGATAGTCAAGCTGAATACCCAAGTACTTTACAACTTTTTTGTGCTCTGTGGTATAGCTATTACTATCCTGATGTATATTAATT
>NW_017135315.1:0-418 GCF_001652005.2 Ceratina calcarata | reverse complement strand
GTGACACGACTAAAATCTTTTTTTTTTTTAATAGTTAATTAACTGTGGACTTCTTCATGTCATTGCAAATTGTTTTACGACCTGATCACGCCACGTTATACACGAAGTTTCATAACGAGATGAGTATGTCCCAACGAAATTCTTTTGCACGCGTAAAGTAAGCAGATTAACACGTAACTTATAAATTGATAATACTAAAGAACGATCAAAAGTACGACTTATCACGAAAGCCGCTTTCTAGATGACAAATAACTGTTTATTGGATAAATCATAAATCAAAGTCCAGTTCGTTGTCGAATATTTTCATGGACGCAGGACCCTTGTAATTAATGCTCTTGGGTCATCGATCAGTCCGTTAACGAGGTCGTTGATTGCCCGATGGCATCGTACCAAAACCGTCATATTCACTAAACTCCCT
>NW_017135314.1:0-418 GCF_001652005.2 Ceratina calcarata | reverse complement strand
TGTATATATAATTTTGTACGTACGTAATTAATGAATTTAATTAATCTGTGTAAATTAATTGCTTTTTCAAATGCTCACAATCATTGCGTATTATTAATATGACAGATTGATAAATGAGTATTGGGAATTAAAACATATTGTTAATGTCATTAGTGTTAAAAACCAATTTTTATTTTTCGCTTATACAACTTTTGTGGGGAAAAGTATCCTTGTACTACTTATTCGCTAAATTTTTCAATTAATTACGATCATAGCGAGTTAAACAAACAAGCCCCGGTTAATTAGTAGATTTACAGTTCCTTTTAAGGAATTAATTTATCAAAAATCACCGGGCCGATAAATGAGTAAATTTAGTGCATCATAAATCTTTAGGCCGCCGATATTAGTTAGATTAAAACGTCTTTAAAAAGTCATATAT
>NW_017135313.1:0-418 GCF_001652005.2 Ceratina calcarata | reverse complement strand
GCTACAGTAGTCACTACGTTTTTTAATTTGTTGAAAATACTTGTGTACATGTATCAGCAACAATTGTAGTAGTTTGTAGAGTCTTTGTATCGATAATTTTATATTTCTATCATTTACTTTTGGAGGAACAGGAATGTTACTTATTTTATTGCCAGTTTTTTATCATTCGATACACGTGAATGCTTTTCAACAAATCTGCTTCATAAGTTTCAACTGTTCTAACTAGTGCTTTATTATATTTGTTGCTTAAAAAAGTTGTTTAAAATCACCTCAGCTCCTCCTCATTTTCACACGGCCGTCTATAAGAAAAATATTGCCTAGAGTTGGAGAGACTAATGAGTTGATCTCTGCGATCTGAGCACAAGATTTAACACTAGAAAGACTGAAACTTAGTATATACCTATATTGCCCAAAGCAG
>NW_017135312.1:0-418 GCF_001652005.2 Ceratina calcarata | reverse complement strand
GGCCTAACACAATTGCAGAATTGAGACGATTTTTAGGCATTGTAAACTTCTATAGGAGATTTTTACGCAAGGCAGCAGATTGGCTTGCTCCGTTAAACGAACAGCTCAAAGGAGCAAAGAAAAAAGATAAAAGACCTGTGTGTTGGGATGACAAATCGGTACAAGCTTTCGAAGAAGCAAAAAAGCAAATACCTTCCGTAACCTTATTAAGTTATCCGAAAGAAAACGCAAAAATTAGTTCTTCGTCCTGATGCATCTGATATTGTAATTGGAGGCGTATTAGAGCAGTTTAATAATGACGAGCGAGAACCACTTGGTTTTTTCTCGCGTAAATTAGAAAAGGCTCAAACGCGATATAGTGTGTATGACAGAGAACTCTTAGCAATTTATAAATCTCTCAAGTTCTTTAGACATTTAG
>NW_017135311.1:0-418 GCF_001652005.2 Ceratina calcarata | reverse complement strand
TATGCAACTTTTTTTTTATCTTTATGCATTTGAAAGTTTGTTCATATAACAAGTTCAAATTATTATAGTTTTGTCAGTTATATCAATTGTATCGATATTGTACATGATTTTGGAAAAGGGTAAGGTCTAAAGAGATACTTATTGGACAACCCTCGTATGTCAGTGGCTGTAGAACCCTAGTTGCCTTTGTTAAAGACTCACCCTGAACGAGGGATACTTTGGTCCCCTGTCCTAGCAACGGTTGTCTACATCTCTGGCAGTGAAAACAGTTAGGATGAAACGCGTGCTTCTCACCGGCGGTGACCACGTCGCCCTCCACGTATTCTCCGCAGCCCGCGCACTTCGTCCCCCAACGTTCCCTATAATCCTGAAAAATTAAGATACCCACACCCACGGTCATTACAAGCGCATCTGACAT
>NW_017135310.1:0-419 GCF_001652005.2 Ceratina calcarata | reverse complement strand
GCCCACAGATTGACCGACCAACGGTTCTGTGCACTGTGTTCGCGTAAAGCGAACGAATTCGCGTCGTCCCAGACGTGCAAATTGTGGGCGTGAACAGCGTTTCTCGCGTGAACAGCGCTTCATCCGTCCACAATACGTTTGATAAGAACGACGGCTCCCGCTCGCTCTTCTCCACANCCCGCAAGATACGGTGCACCACGAACCGGCTAGTTCTGAGACACAAACAAGTAAAAATGCATTACACGAAATGAAATGAAATCGTGATTGCACAGGTCGTACATAATTAACAACTTGCCCAGTCATCCGGCTGATATCGCGTACGCTCAGTGTTGGATCACGATAAAAGTGATCCATGATCGTCTCTGTCAGGCTGACAGACATGTCGATCGTCCGGCCGGTTTCACGATGTCGCGGTTGCG
>NW_017135309.1:0-418 GCF_001652005.2 Ceratina calcarata | reverse complement strand
TTGGTATTCTTCAATGGAACGTTATTTATTTTACTATTTTTTAAAATTTCAATATTTTTGTTCTACACTTTCATACATTAATTGCTTCTAATTAGTAACTGAAAATGAACAATATTCAGCCATACTGAAAACGTGTAAAAAAATATTAATAAAAGCTATTTGTACTTGGTTCAGCAATTGTTGAGGGGAAAGCTGTTTCTTCACGCCTAGGGTTACGAACGGCAGGTCCAAACCAAAGGACAATACTTTTCTACAATAACAATGTCCTATACCAATTTTCTATACCTGTTATTTCTTATATTTTTAATTAATTGATTAGTAATTGACATTTGTTTCTTTTGATTTATTTCGATATTAGAAACGAATAGAAGCAAGTTGAAATATAATGCCGAGTTATGGAAGATAGGCACCATTCGAT
>NW_017135308.1:0-418 GCF_001652005.2 Ceratina calcarata | reverse complement strand
TTTCTATACAATTGATATATTAGTTATATTACTTATAGTATCACTTCATTATGGTGTTGGGTTTCTTTTCCAATTTATTATTAGTGTTAATACTGGTTTCCGGTTCTTATTTTTCTTTTAATAGTTATGTCCTTTCCTCGGGTAGTCTGTACACTCGCTTAGGGACGGTTTTGTAGCTACCCTGTGCTGCGAGAAAAGGACAACATGTCGCCATTCATGCTTCTCTCTCTCTCTATCTTCCATTTACAGTTTCATTGTTTGTTTGAGAAAAGATCGCTGTTTTCACAAAATAAAACATTCAGAAAGAGAAAAGTGTTTAAAATAAACCAAAGAAGGTAATAAATCCAGAAAAATTATGGGAAATTTTAGCCAAAATTAAAATATAAAATAATAGAGGGAAATCGTAAAGGGTTCAATG
>NW_017135307.1:0-418 GCF_001652005.2 Ceratina calcarata | reverse complement strand
CTCAAACAGAGTTGTTTTCCCCTTCCGCTTTTGGGAGCCGTTCCCCTCGACTATGTACCGTCCTTTAAGTCCATGTTAGGCACCGTCCTTTAAGTCCATGGTTGCTATGTGACTCTAGGAACTTATATATGTAAACGCAAATAACCCTAAAGTGCTTAAACTAAACTGTACATACATAGTCCTTACACCGTTAAGCAGAGCCGGCCATCTGGGGGGTGCGGCGGATACTGAGCATCAGGGCCTCGCGATTGAGGGGGTCTAAACACAACTAAAATAATATATTCTTGAACATGAGAACTTGACAATATTTCTATCGTTGTACGAAAAGTACATTTTATCATAGACATTATTATTGTAGATCTCTGAATTTCGACAATCATCAAATTAATTCTTGATGATGCGAGCGTTTAGTTTTTGT
>NW_017135306.1:0-418 GCF_001652005.2 Ceratina calcarata | reverse complement strand
TTGTATAATTGTTTTAATTTATTTGGGGGAAAAAAGGGGATAAGTGAATAGCTCTAAGGTTCACTGCCACCAGAATATTGGCCAGCTACCAATTACCAAAGGCGAATAGCATCAAGTCGACGGAAAACTTTCCCCCTTCCGGCCATTTCGGGTTTCCTTTACGCTGTTTCGAATTTTTAACCAGCTGCCGCGTTTCGCGTTCGCACCGTCAACGTTGACGGGTCAATAGTCTTTAGTTTAGATCAGCGTCCGGGGGATGCCAGGCCTGGGGACAGAAATAGAAGGGTTCCCGGCTGGGAATCCGAGGAATCCAGCTCGATTATTCTTGTAGCAATTTAAACATTTAAAACTGAATTTTTCATCAATATCACAATTTTTCTTTATATTTCTATAAATATTATACAATAAATATTACATA
>NW_017135305.1:0-418 GCF_001652005.2 Ceratina calcarata | reverse complement strand
TCTTTCGTTCTCTAGGTGGAACCTAAAAACACTCGATGCCGATCGCTGCACATCTGCCACTGTAGCGGACGCATGGAATAGAAGCAGAACTGTAGCCTCCCCATTTTACAAAAAAGTAAAAGACATATGTAGCTCCCTAGTTAACATATGCAATATATCCATGCGTAAATCATCTTACACCCATAAATTACATCCGCAAGCATGGTGGACCCCCGAAATCAACTCCATTAGAAACCACTGCCAAAAAGCCAGAAGAACCTGGCAACGACTCAAAAAAAAGCTCTCCAAGAGAAATACCACACCCGATAACGTCATCGCCTCTGAAAACCGATACAGGGTCCTAAAGAAGAAATTGAAACAAACTTGTGACGAACCGTCACGTTATGTCCTACGACCCCGAGCACGGCCACCGATCTCG
>NW_017135304.1:0-418 GCF_001652005.2 Ceratina calcarata | reverse complement strand
CAAATGGATAAAATTGATCGGACGGAAGACTTGAACGCGATCTTACTTTACAATGGGCACGTGGCCGAAATTGAATATTACACCTGCGACATGTATACTCTCGAGCTGTCGAAAACGGAAGAGATCCACATCGATCTCGATTTTTACGTGGCCCATGTAACGACTCGAAGCGGGGGGTCATACCGCCACGAAGAACCAATCGAGGTAACGCGATGCGCAATGAGTAATAATTAAGTCAAGCGTGCGCTATTAACCTCACATACTTCGAAACTGTATACGCGGTACCGCGGGATTGTTCAAACTGTGTTGTAGTTACGATAATATTGTATCTCATCCTAAACAGTACCAGGTACAAAATTTCTTTTGGTAGTAAAAATTAGTACAAATTCAACACTAAATGTATCTGTTTTGATTTATT
>NW_017135303.1:0-418 GCF_001652005.2 Ceratina calcarata | reverse complement strand
GCCGTTGTCCGAAGCTTGCACAAAGAATTACGATGAAAGAGAAAGAAAGAATATTTTTGAGAAGTTTTGGGGTTTGGGAGATTTTAATAAACAAAATGTATTGCTTTACGAAGCTTGCAATAAGCCATTCAATAGAGTGTCCAAAGAAAACGTCCCATGACAATTTTCAACCTTCTATCTCAATCCGGATGGTAGTTATAGGGGTTAAACAAATGTACCGTTTTTGACATATTTCTCCCATTAAATGTTTAGCAAAAAATCTGCAAAAATTCCCATACGTTCGCGGAACGGTACGGGAATTTTTTAAGATTTTTTCGTTGCGTAGTTGGGTCGTAAAAAATAAAAAATGCCAAAATTGCATACAAAAATGCTCATTTCATATAGAAGTTTTCGAGCGACATCATTTATATTTTTATGG
>NW_017135302.1:0-418 GCF_001652005.2 Ceratina calcarata | reverse complement strand
CTAATATTATATTAACTGGACAGTAAAATTCAATTACTATTACATTCTTAAATGACATTGTCTATCACAATTTTCAAACAGCTTTCCAATGAATTGAAACAAGATTCCAAATTGCATTGTCTGTCCAAATTGATCTGTCATATCTTTCAAAGAACTTTCAATCAACTGAATCTTAATTTCAAACTGCATACAAAATGCATATACTTTTACTATTTGCATTCTCAGTATGTCTGTATTAGTTGCTCGTCCATGTTGTCATTTCTTATTTATTAGTTCCAATCACATTTTTAATTTGATTGATCTGTCATATCTTTCAAAGCACTTTCAATCAACTGAATCTCAATTTCAAACTGCATACAAAATAAAATGCATATACTTTTACTACTTGCATTCTCAGTATGTCTGTATTAGTTGCTCG
>NW_017135301.1:0-418 GCF_001652005.2 Ceratina calcarata | reverse complement strand
GAGATATGGGAAAATTGCATAGGACCTTTCTTGTAGAGGGCGACGAGATCTACAATCTCTATATAAAAGTTCTTCGCTAGTGTCAAGAGTTTACGAGTAATTTGCAAAAAACTGCTTTTTCGTTTTTCGTTAATAACTCGTAAACCGTTAATGCTAGCGACAAACTTTTATACAGAAATTGTAGATCTCGTCGTCCTCTACAAGAAAGGTCGCATACAATTTTCTCGTAGGACCAACAATTTAGGAGTAATTAAAGAAAAACGAAATTTTTTGTCAAAAGTTCGCTGTTTCGACGCTGGGATGGTCGGATTTTGTCAACATCAATAATATGCCAAATAATCATACGTAACTCGTTAAATATCGAAGTTAGAAGGAAAACAACTTTTATTTGAAGCATTTTTCGCAATTTTGAAGAAAA
>NW_017135300.1:0-418 GCF_001652005.2 Ceratina calcarata | reverse complement strand
TTATATTATATTATTATTAATATTTAAACTTAATATTAAAACTTATAGTTTAGAAAATATTTCAGGTGGTAATAATTATTGCCCCACCCTGTATACACGGAATTGTTTTCGAGCTGGGTCGTGACCTCGAGCACGTTGATTGAAATTTTTTGTCGATTAAATCTGAAAAATGCTCGTTGCACTTTGAGGCGGACAGGTGTCGACGATAATCACTTTTAACCTTTGCGTTCACGTACGTACGTGTTCGGCTATCAGTATAATAAACAGATGTTGCGAAACCGCGTGTTAAGCTCGCCGACGAAATCCTTGACACGTATGCGGAGAACCGACTACTAACTTGGCGCTATTTGCCCGTCCGTTGTCGGCCTTTGTCGTCGGTGGTGCACGAAAAAAAATAGGGGATGCGAAAGGTACCGAG
>NW_017135299.1:0-418 GCF_001652005.2 Ceratina calcarata | reverse complement strand
CGATCACTATGACTACTCGCGCCGTCTATATTTCGTGTTGTGAACCACGTCGAAACGTTTCTTGTTTCTCCCGTGAGAAGAATATCCCTAGTCACGCGTCGTGAAAAATTTCCGCGCTTGCGCACCTCGCTTCGGTTTCACGTTTCGGTTTTTTGATCGATTAATTTTTCGTAGTAACTACCGAATTCGCGATCACGGTTAAACTCGATTTTTTTTCCCCGGTGTCTTTCTTTTCTTTTCTTCGTTCACATTCACTGATTATGTCCGTAATTTTCGATTGTCGTATAGGATTCACAGCGACACTTTTCAGCAACAGCAAGATGGCGTCTCCTTCTTCCTTGTCGAACGTCGTGAAGGATTTTCTAGGTTAGGTTAGGTTAGGTTAGGTTAGGTTAGGTTCCACGGACCTGCCTGGCTG
>NW_017135298.1:0-418 GCF_001652005.2 Ceratina calcarata | reverse complement strand
TCCGGCCGGCAGACGGTGTTATTATTTTTTCCCTCGGTACGGCTCGCGTTGACTCGTCGCATGGAACTTATGCGGATCTCTCCGGTTTACTCGAATTTTTAACAAGTACACATAAGTTAGTAAGAAATACACATTTCAACGTTATAAAAGTATTCATTCCCTTGTTTCAATATCCGTTCCGGTTTGTTTTTGTTTGCCGACGATTACAAGTCGGGATTTACGAGGATTTACTATGAGTTTTACATAAGAGTGTTTATTGGAATGTACTTGAGACGGGCACAAAAAAAATTTTGCTACAACTTGCTAATTTAGAAGTTATAATAATAAAAGTGTAGTTAATGCAAAGAAAACTGTTACCGTCACATGAAAGAAGGATTTGAATAAAGATTTACACTGTTCTTATCTTAAAGTAGTTAAG
>NW_017135297.1:0-419 GCF_001652005.2 Ceratina calcarata | reverse complement strand
TCCATGAACTATTTTTTCAGGGCATCCGCGGACAATAGTAATCCAGCTAATAGCTGAGCCGTTTGTCCAACCCTCCCTCTCTCTTCGTCACCTGTCGCTCCTTCTACTTTTCCCCCCTCGCGTTCTTGTTCCCTCGGTCTCGTGGTTCTCGTTCTCTCTCTCCGTCACTCCTTCGATGTTCTCGGCTTTCGCTCGTGCCGCGACTCNAGCGAATGTCTCGATCACTGGTAACGTTTTTTGTTAAAAAGTTCAGTAGCGTTCGACCGTGTTAGTCAAAATATTGTCAACCATTTATCCTCCTTCTCTCTCTTTCTATCTGTTGAACATCCTTTCTCGTCTCGCGCGTTCCTCGCCCGTCGTTCCAAAGTTGCTACTTCCTCTCTTTCTCCTTCTCGCTCCCTCTCTTTCACCCCCTTGCG
>NW_017135296.1:0-418 GCF_001652005.2 Ceratina calcarata | reverse complement strand
TAACGTGACGCGGGACGCGACATCGTTATAATCTGGCGCGAAACGACATAACCGTATTATAAAAAATTCGAGTTGTGCTGATCGTGATAGTTAATAATTGAAGTGATTAAGCGAGGTGTGTGTTGCAGAATTTCTTTTACGAAGAAGAAGAAGAAGAAGAAGAATGTGACGGAGCATACCGTCTCCGTCCCCGCATACCGCGCAACCGCCCCGACACGGCGAGACTCTCGGAGCCGCCGCTAGGCAGCGTCGCCCGGGAGGTCTTCTCGCAACCGTGATCACGGCGCGCGCCTTAATAAGGCCGCCACAAACCCGTAGCGAGCACTTCGATTACTGTGGCAGAAAGCTGACACACGTCCAAGTAAGTAATCAAGTCAACCGGTGGTGTGGGAGCTCCCATCGGTATAGGGATACGAGG
>NW_017135295.1:6154-16419 GCF_001652005.2 Ceratina calcarata | reverse complement strand
TTTGGGTATACTTTATTTCTTTATATAATAATTGTTATCAATAATAAAAGGGACGAACGTAAAGTTTGAGGAGAAAATAAGCGATGTTCTACTCGTAAATTTCTGTATTCATAACTTATATTGATCTTAACACTTTTTTTTAATAATGACGTGTCTGTTCGATGTTGAAGTTTGATCAGATTTTTGGACTGATAATTGAACAACAGAGTTCTCTTTCAACCAGTTTATTACACCTAAAGATAATCATCTAGATCAGTAACAGACAATCATTCACGAACTAACTTGTAATATTGAATTTAAACTTAAGAACAGTGCAACCACGTGACAATATGTATAAATACCAACGGCGCAAAGATGCATTCATACACGTATGTTAACGTGACGCTGAACATTCCGCTCTCGCATTTATGAATACCTTTATTTTGAAATCATACAAGATACCTTGAGATGATGACGGTTTTGTTGTAATATATTTACCAATTCGTTTGCAAGTCTCTTGTGTTGATTAAGCATAGTAACTTGTAACAACGTGTGTCCTTCATTATTACGAGCTTTTGTTACAGCGACAAACTTGTCAGAACTCAATTCCCTTATAACTCTGATAATCTCATTATTGCCATTTTCCGCATATGTAAACAGTTCCTCAATCATTCTCAGTAAATCGACAATACTCTGATGTTTGCTAAGATCAGCTGGTGTTTCGCCTTTCTTGTTTTCAATGTTATAAATCGCTCCGTAACTGAGTAAACAACAGACAATATCTAAGAAACCGTTTTCAGCCGCAATATGGAGCGATGTCGTGCTGGTGCGAATAGTTTCAGCGTTAATAAACATGTCCAAGTTATCACGATTTACATGTTGCAGCAAAATATCCACAATTTTCCAGTGACCGTTGGATGTGGCAACGTGTAACGGAGTTTGGCCATCACCAGAGGATACATCGACATCGGCTCCACTGCTTAACAAAAGATTCACAACATTTATCTGTCCTTTGCTGGCAGCATAATGTAGTGGCGTCCTTCCTTCGGTGTCTGTATCATTTAAATCAATGTCATCTTCCAAAAGACGTTGAATTTTTTGTATGTCTCCGTCATTAGCAGCAGTATTGATTTCCTGTATGTGATGAAAGAAATCCGAAATATCTAGACGCTGAAATTTCAACGCTGAATTACAATCTTCCATGATTTTCAGTGTTGTCAAAAGAATATCATGAGTAGGGGTAAAAGTATTTTTCATCCGAGGAACGATCTTTCTGCAGATTCTTAGCGCGCTGATCCATTTACGTTGTTTAAAAAGTACCCATATTATTTTGTGGTAAGTATCTAATGTTTCAGGATAATTCCGCCCTAAAACAATTTCTTGGATATTTATTAACTCTTGATAATGTTTCATCGCCTTCTGATACCTATTTTGTTTCAAGATTACGTCGGCAATGGCGGACAATATTTTTAAAGTATCGGGATGATTAGTGCCAAACAACGATTTCATCGTATTAAATGCTTCTTCAAGGATTTTTAAAGCGTCTTTAAGTTTACCTTGTTGAGCTAGAATAAAAGCTACATTGCTTTGAGCGTGTAAAGATTGTAGATTATCTATTCCGAATGTACTTTTACACTTTTCATACTTTAGCCTGCACATGTTTAAAGCTTCCTCATACCTTCCCAGTCTAGCTAATACCATATGAAATTGATCAGGTAAAATAGTCCGATGATTCGACACTGACATCTCTTCCAATTTTAAATAAATCTCTTGATAAATGCTATAGGCTTCTTTGTGTCTTTCTAGCTTATCTAAAATTAAAGCAATCTTGCACTTTGTGTTTAAAGTATCTTTACTACGTAAACCTAGCATTTCATTCTGCTTGTGGAAAATCTCTTCTCACATTTCTAAAGCTTCTTGATACTTTCCTTGTTCGGTTAATATTGTAGCAAGATGTGTTTGAATATCCAAGGTACCCGGATTATCTGGTCCTAATATTATTCTTCTCTTCTCCAGTGCATTTCTAAGACAATTGAAAGCCACCTTCCAATTACCTTGCTTTAGCTGGTTTAATCCTCTACCAATCTGATAAGATATATTGCCTTGCGATACTTCTTTAAGCCTCTCAACGTTTGTAAAATTGCTGTGTATCGCAGCAACCACCAGCGATCTGTTTCCTTCGTTGCGGGCATTCATTACTGCCCTTACCGTACCCACATCGTTGATCCTGTTAAGGTCATCGATTACTCCTGCATTATCGCTTTTAACATTCTCAAATAAGTTGCTTATTAATTTGAGTAAATGTATTATTTTTTCGTCTGTAGCCAAATCCAGCGGGGTTTTATCAGTGCTAGAAACAGCATTGTACATTGCAGCCTTCGACAAAAGGAGCGTTACAACTTTAAAGTGAGAGAACTTGGCAGCGTAATGCAGTGGCGTAAATCCGTTAATAATCACATTTGGATTAGCTGCATTTTCTAGTAAAATATCGACAATTCTATCGTAACCTTTCCACGCGGCATAATGTAACGCTGTTACATTCTTAACATCCTTCGCGTTAACAAACGCTCCTGCTTTAATGTACTTTTCAACGTTATTTAAGTCTCCGCGGTTTACAGCTTTAAACAATTTCCCAGTTACAGTTAGTAGTTCTACGATATGTTCATCATTTGTCATATTCCATGGAAGTTTATTCATCTTGTCGACGGCATTGAACATTGCGCCGTTTTTTAGTAAAATTTCTATAATATCTTTGCACTTATTCGCGACAGCGAGGTGTAGAGGAGTCCGGTCTAGATTAGTTTTAGCATTAACGTCAGCACCCTTTGCTATTAAATATTTTACGACTTTCAACCGACAGTTCTGTACAGCGTAGTGTAACAAGGTGTTGTTATCTATGTCAAGCTCATTGACACTCAGTCCTTTGCTAAGAAAGTATTCTACGATGTCTTTGTGACCTTCTCTGGCTGCGATGTGTATTGGCTTCGAACTCTGCCGAAACTGACTTTCAACATTGATATCAGCCCCTTCATCTACCAGATATTTTACCATTTCCAAGTTCGGTTGCTGCGAAGCAATTTGCAGTAACGTCAAGCCGTTGTATTTAGTATTCATTTCCACCTGCTTGGACAGCAACAATAACTTAACTACTTCCAAATCACCATACTCTACAGCTAATTCTAAAGCTGTTCGATTATCTTTATCTTTAACGTCGATCCTTGCTTTATTATTCAGTAAAATTTGTACGATATTATAGTGACCGTTAGCTACTGCCACATGCAGAGGCGTACCAAGTTCAGATTCAGCATTGATTTTCGCTCCATTCTTTATGAACGTTTCGACTACTCCATCGTGACCTGCACGTATCGCCGCGTGCAAAGGTGTCAGGCTCAACATTCCAACAGCATTAACGTTAGCTCCTCGTGATATCAATGCATTTACTATCTCTTTTCTAGCAGCGAAATGTAATAATGTAGCACCATTGAATTCTTTGTTAACGGGAACTTCGTTTCTCAGTAAAATCTCTACAATCTTTCTGTAACCTTTAACAACTGCAGTTATCAAAGCTTCACTACCCACTGAACGAACATTAGCTCCCTTTGATATGAGTAGTTCGACGATTTCTTTCTTGTTGTATATAACAGCAGTAAGAAAAGGTGAGAGATACCTATTGTTATCATTAATTATGGCTCCGTTTGTGAGTAAAATTTCAACAACTTCCTTATGACCAGTAAGAATCGCTAAATCCAACGGTGTGAAACATCTCACATTCACGTCGTCAGTAATAAATATGTGTACAGCATTTACGTTAGCTTTATTTTTGATGAGTAGAAGAGCATTATCTATGCAACCGTTATAAGCAGCTATATGTAACGGAGTCACACCATTTTTATCTTTAACATTGACTGCAGCTTCGTTTCTCATCAATAATTCGATAATGTGTTTATTACGAGGTGAAGCGGCAGCAACGTGTAGAGGTGTCCTGCCATTATTGTCTGTAGCATTTATTTTAGCCCCATTTTGTATTAAAAAATCAACAACTTCCATTTGATTTTTCATAACAGCAGCGTGCAATGGTGTTGAACCACTAATGGTCCTAACGTTAAGACTTGCTTCAGTTTTTAACAAAAGATCGATTATCTCCTTGTGACCTCCGACTGCTGCTTGATAGAGTACTGTAGCTTCATCTTTGTCTTTAGCGTGAACGTTGGCACCGTGATCTATAAGGATGTTAACCACCTCCAAGTGGCCATGATACGCTGCAAAGTGCAATGGAGTTATGCCAATAATAGTCGTAACGTTGATATTAGCTTTTTGTTTCAGCAAATCGAGAACTATTTCTTCATATCCGTATATTACAGCATAATGCAAAGGTGTATAGTTATAGATTTTATCGCAGGCATTGATATCGGCTCCATATGTCAACAAGACTTTTTCTATTGCCTCGTGACCTTGTATTATGGCATTATGCAACGGTGTGTAACCACGTATATCTCTGGCATTAACAATTGCCCCTGCCGAAATTAAAGCATTAACTACTTCCAGGTGGCCGTAGATAGCTGCTATATGTAACGGTGTGACATTATATTCGTTTCTAACTGAAACGTTTGCTTTATTTTGAAGGAACAGATTGACTAGCTCCAAGTAACCGAATTCCGCAGCTGTATGCAATACAGTAAAGCCACCTATGGTTCTCTCGTTAATGTTAAAATGTGCAGATTGCACCATCAAAATCTTAACGATATCGATACATTTATTCCTTACTGCGTGATGTAAAGGCGTGTACCAATCTATGTCATGCATATCGAGTTCACTTCCATTTTTTAACAAAACCTTGACAGTATCTTTGTGATTGCCTTGTGCCGCAAGATGCAACGGTGTTTTCTCATAACTATCCGTGTCATTTACATCGAAACCCCGCTCATCTACAAAATATTTTACAATATTTGTCCTCCCATTTGCAGCGGCAATGTGTAACGGATTCTGACCATCGACGTTCTTAACGTTGATGTTTAAATCGAGCCTGAGAAGAAATTTCACGATTTCGAGATTCGGTCCTTTGGCAGCAAAATGTAATGCGGTCCATAAGCTAGTATTTCTAGCGTATATGTCGGCTCCTTTTCGAAGACAACTCTTTAAGTCATCGAAACGTCCCAATTCTAATGCTGCAAACATTTCTTGTTGATTGACGATAGTGATAAGGCTTTGATTATATTTGTTTCTCATTTTCAAATAACCATCTTCCATTGATTTGCCAATTTTTTTCTTACTTTCCATTATATTCTCTGAGACAAGCTTCTTAGCATTCAGGATAATATTTAACATAGGATCTGATAACAGTATATTGTTTACAGTATTGTCGTGTGCCAAATGATTGCGCAAGCATTTTCCAGTTAACGAAGGAGAGTTATCGTCCAAAAAGAATAAATTCTTTTCTAGATATTCTTCGCCTAGGATCGACATTATATCTAAAACAAGCATTTCGATCACTGATTGCAACTTTTTACTGGTCTTATAAAAGAACAGATTCTGAACTGAATTTCCCATCAATTTATTATCGGTCAAGACATCTTTTAATTCAGCTAGTTTTAACTGAAGATCATTATCATATTTTTCTTTTCTAATATTCCAATCTTCCTTTTCTGTATACACAGGAATGACTGAAGCTTTCTCGGTTAATTTTGGTCGCAAATCTTCAATCCACTTAATATTACTTATTTCGTATTTGATAATGTCATACATTTTTAGAATTATACAGCAAACTTTATCAAAATCGTCGACCACTAATCTGAAACTGAAGCTACACATAATTGATAGCAACAATTCAACGATTTCTTCAAGGTCACACGTTTCTGTTGGAATTATGTTCTTCAATTTCTTAGCAAAGCGTTTCGTAATTATAATAGTAGTATTATTGCTCTTTGTTTCACTAATGCTTCGGATGTTCTCTCTCAACATTTTAAATCTCGTCAAATATTCACGTTTCATGTTTACCCATTTATTTTTCAACAGATTGATTACATACTGTACTCTATCGAGAAGCTTTTGTTCGTTTTCAGTCTTCTCAATTGTGCTGTTATTTAGTTCTTTGATAAGGATCTGAAGTTCATTGCACTCCATTGTTTGGAACTCTTCTTCGATTATATCAAACTCATTGCCTGTGTTAACAAACGTTTCTGCGACTTCTTTTATTTCATCCAAGCATTCACTGTTCTCAATTCTTTTGCATAGTGTCTTGATGACTTTCATCTTTTCCTTATGCAGGATATTATTGATATCATCGCCAATTTTCTTAATATCATTTTGAACGCCAATAAGAAATTTAACAGTCATATTTTTTTCGATTTCTGTTCTTTTCTTAAGTGAATGAGCATGTGACAGCAAGTCACGCAGATTTATGACGACTTTTCTGGTGTTTTTCGACAACGACAGTAACAGAACTTCGTTCATAAAATCGGATAACTTGGGAGATTCCAAAGAATTTTTTAGATGTTCCCCGATGACTTGTAAAATTCTTATAATGATCAATCGCGCATGTTTCTCTGCAGGATCAATCAATGAGCCCAGCTGTACATAATCTTTCATTTTTTGTAAAGAGCAGATGTCTCTAATTTGTTGATAATCGTTATACAGTTCTTCGAATTGAGGATAATTATCGATTATTTTTGCAACAATTTCCGGCCGTTCCCCTTTTGGGAGATGAGTGAACATCTCGGGCTCCTTTACGTTTCCAAGTACCTCTGCAAAATTCTTCAGATAATCAAGTATTTTGCTTTTGTTTAATACGGCTCGATAAAATAAATTCAATTCTTGTTGTTTCACGTGTGAAGAAACGAAACTAACCAAACAAAACTCCATCTCTTCCCAAGGTATCTTGTTATATGTCGATTTCAGTTGCCGTTTTAAGATATGAATATTTTGTGCAATAAATTTGATTACGAATAGAAATTTATCATCTACTTTCTTTGTGTTCGGATATTCTGTCGTCAATAAATTAATATTTTGGAGCACCAATTCAATGCGTTTTTTCACGTTATCAAAATTGTTATTCAAAGCTTTATTTTTATTTTTATTTTTTTTAACGTTGTCAGAAAAAAAACGAAGATTTATCAATTTATTTTCAATATAAATTTGTATCTCATCCGACAGTGACACATTCTTTAACTTCAATTCTTCGTAGGCGCTTGAAAGAACTTCATCTAATTGTTCTGGATAGGTAGCAAAATAATCGCCAGGCCACTTCTTAATCAGCGTATCAAGAAGTTCAACATTGTTTGAACGTATAGAGTAATAAAAAGCATTATGGCGTTCTTCATCTTGATCCTTAAATTCTATAGCACTTTTCCCAATATCAAGAGACAATCTGTTTCGAATTCCACTATTGCTGAGTATGTACTTTAGAATCTCAACTTTGTTATATTGACAAGCTAAGATAATTAAATTGCTGTTTTCCATAGGGTTCTCTCCACTGTCATAGAAATATTTCAATGTAGTCGTGGTTTCTATGTCGTTTATATATCCAATAAAATTGTCAAATTTTTTTAAACTATTAAGGTCACCGTCTGACATAGCTTTTTCTAGTTCATTAAGAAGCAGAAGATAAAATCTTTTTCTTTTTGTTTCCTTATCAAAGAGTTTTTTATATTCTTTTTCAAACTTTTCCTTTGTTATATTCGTGTATGATGTAAGTTGTTCATATTTTTCATAACATTCAGTATTATTCTTCTCTGTTGTATCCATAATGAACCCTGAAGATATAGGTAGATTAATACATGTACAGTATTTATAGATACGGCAAATACGGCGTTTAGGGGACTCGTGGTCTTGACTTTGAAATGTGTCATCAGGGATGAAATTCTTCCTCACGTATTTATCTATCGTTCATCTTTAGATATTCGCAAGAATATAGAATGGATTAGTTAAATGGAATCATCTATACATCTGGCTTATTTGTTGCCTTATGAAAAAACTATTCAAGGAAAAGTTTTATTTTTCCAAGAAGCACGTATACTGCTGAAAATATTTTTTTTAGGAATCAGTTTACTCATGTAATTTCAATTGACGAATCTGAAGGATGCTAATGCTTTCCACTGATTAAGATTGAATGTTGAACACGTTTTTAATGAAAAACACATATATTTATACAAGTGATGATTACAGTGAGAAATAAGAGATAATAGATATGAAAAATGGTAACAGAATTGGTACAGAGGATTTACATGCTTGCTAAGTGAACGATAGCAATTTCTCTCGATTAATGCATAGCTACGCGGGAAAGTCGTCAGTTTCCACTCATGTTTTCCCACTCCCAATTTCTACTCACTACCGCTTTTAATTATAATTTTAACATAGTAAACATATAAACTAAGTACAACAAAAAGTGTTTTTACTATATTTCAATATCGATATGGATCATTGTATGATGTAATATACGCTATAAGACTCAATTTGGCTTGCAAAACATTATTCAAATACTAAACATTTGATACTTTGATGGTATCCCTAACGCTTTTCATTAAGAATACGTGTCTACGAAATGAAGGATATCAAAGGACACAAAGGAACTTTTAGTGTACAGTAAGGTCGGATACTATTTTGGAAGTATGTACTTTTACAATAATGGAAAAGTTGAGTTACGACATCCGTTTATTTTACTAGAAAAATGAGAATAACAACATGTAGGATACTTGTTGGAAATAGTTTCTGCATCTCGAGAATGTGGAGCAAATAAAATGCGAGAAAGCGTCAGAGCACGACCGTCTTTAGTAGAAGACCGTGGTGGGGAAGCAAGCGTTTCGGACTGACAGTCTCAAGTGGCGATGGAAAAACCACGGCAAGAGACATGGCCAGTGATCTATGTATATGGATAGAGGATAGCATATGCTTCCTTACGGTCTAGCTACACAGACGTGACGGCCGTGGTCAGAGGCTTATTACTATCCTTTACTATCATGCGCACCGGTTCAGCAGAATACGTTAGCGAGAACGTTAAGTTCAGTTTTTAATAAGCCTCTCTAAACAGTAGAGTCATTGATCACTAGAGAGCGAAAGAAAATTTTTCCGTTACTGTTACGTAATTAATACGTGTAGTAATTACTCGTGCTTATAAACCATTTCTAAAGAAAACATTCATTTTTGTACCAACACCGGTCCGCGATTGAAATTAAAACTCAACAATACAATGAATAATTGATCTCCAATTCGGCATAAGTAATAGTTCGTCAGTTTCCACTCATGTTTTCCCACTCCCAATTTCTACTCACTACCGCTTTTAATTATAATTTTAACATAGTAAACATATAAACTAAGTACAACAAAAAGTGTTTTTACTATTTTTCAATATCGATATGGATCATTGTATGATGTAATATACGCTATAAGACTCAATTTGGCTTGCAAAACATTATTCAAATACTAAACATTTGATACTTTGATGGTATCCCTAACGCTTTTCATTAAGAATACGTGTCTACGAAATGAAGGATATCAAAGGACACAAAGGAACTTTTAGTGTACAGTAAGGTCGGATACTATTTTGGAAGTATGTACTTTTACAATAATGGAAAAGTTGAGTTACGACATCCGTTTATTTTACTAGAAAAATGAGAATAACAACATGTAGGATACTTGTTGGAAATAGTTTCTGCATCTCGAGAATGTGGAGCAAATAAAATGCGAGAAAGCGTCAGAGCACGACCGTCTTTAGTAGAAGACCGTGGTGGGGAAGCAAGCGTTTCGGACTGACAGTCTCAAGTGGCGATGGAAAAACCACGGCAAGAGACATGGCCAGTGATCTATGTATATGGATAGAGGATAGCATATGCTTCCTTACGGTCTAGCTACACAGACGTGACGGCCGTGGTCAGAGGCTTATTACTATCCTTTACTATCATGCGCACCGGTTCAGCAGAATACGTTAGCGAGAACGTTAAGTTCAGTTTTTAATAAGCCTCTCTAAACAGTAGAGTCATTGATCACTAGAGAGCGAAAGAAAATTTTTCCGTTACTGTTACGTAATTAATACGTGTAGTAATTACTCGTGCTTATAAACCATTTCTAAAGAAAACATTCATTTTTGTACCAACACCGGTCCGCGATTGAAATTAAAACTCAACAATACAATGAATAATTGATCTCCAATTCGGCATAAGTAATAGAATTAGATTCGTTAGCAATGGATACCTTTTTTAACTTTAAGCCTAGAATCACAAAGGAAGCAGCAGATTTAATATTATGTATAAAAATAATTACAAATAAAGTTAATAAAATCAAAATAACTATAGGTG
>NW_017135295.1:0-5510 GCF_001652005.2 Ceratina calcarata | reverse complement strand
AAATTTTATTTGATGGTATCCCTAAAGAAGATACTAGTTAAGAATAAAATGAACTGTGTAAAATTTGAGCTCAATCAGACAACGAGAAAACGTGAAAACGCCTTTAAATAGTAATAGTAGTAGTAGTGCTTTATTGCTTCCTTTTCGGAGTTACAACCACAAACTCGAGTACCATAACAAAGATAACTCTGTAGTAACAACAGAAAAAAAGAGATATAATTCTAGATATAATTCCTCGCGTACTTCGTTAAAAAAAACCAAAGCTAAAATTGAAAATATACAAAAAACTGGAACATAACAACAAAAAGAATCGCCATATACGTTTAATCTTGTTATAAAAGTCT
The DNA here is from genome assembly GCF_001652005.2 of Ceratina calcarata. Lineage (NCBI taxonomy): Eukaryota > Metazoa > Arthropoda > Insecta > Hymenoptera > Apidae > Ceratina > Ceratina calcarata. Next base: position 5,166 of record NW_017135295.1, on the reverse strand, counting down.
CAACCGAATAAATACTATCTACTATCGCTTAACAAAACGTATTGTCACTGACTGAATTAGATGGGATTAGAATCATCCACTGTATAAAAGAAGTAATACGATACGAAAGATCCGTACTGTTTCGCTCTACTGATAAATTCTTTGTTCTATAAATTTTCTTCCGACATATATTTTCATAAAAACAACAGTGTGAAAGATAATCGTATTTTTCTGGGAGATACCATCAAGCGAATTTCGAAGAATGTTTTCAATTTGCAGCAGTCAATAATGTTTCATTGATGCGTCATTAATTCATGTAAATATGATTCATATGTGATTTTATGTACATTTGAGCAGCATGTCATGATTCAAATATAATTAAAAGAAGTCTGCCTTAAACAGAATATTAACAACGAACATATAAAAATTGCTAGAATATTCTTTTCTTTATTATACCATTACATTATGTCCTGTTAATCTATAATATAATCAAGGCTGAAAATGCTGTTCATTATACGGAATAGAAATGTGCAGTCTGTCAATGAGAGCACGTGATAAGAAACGAGGAAGTGGCGCTCGAATGAAAGAATGGGTCACAAGCTCGTCAATCCGCACAGAGCATGTGATGCAGGCGATGCATTTTTCAGGCGAGCCCATGTACTAAAAGAGTGTAAAAGACGGAGACATTGAGGAGCTCCAGTGATATTTTGTCGAGACTCGGCAGATCGAGCACCAGAAGTTACGAGTCACGCCCCCCACTTTCGACAATGGCGCGACTCTGTGCCGCGTTGTGCTATCGGTGATGACGTGCGCGCAGCAGAACGCCGATTCTCACCTTCATTTCAGTCAGCGACGAACCGTGACGGTGACAATATCGAGGAGCTTGATACCCGGATCGAAGGAAAACATATGCCCTCCAGCATTACTCTGGCCAGTGCTCATGTTTGCATATTTCTTACAGTTAGTGTTTGATACAGCTAGTATCTATATGAATTCGGGGAGATAAACTATACAAACAGAAATAGCTCGCGGCGAGTTATCTTACCTCGACACTTTCTGCCGCACATTGAATAAATTATTTAATAAATGAATATGCACGTAGTTTTCACAAGGAAAATGTGAGTGATCAACATCGATATCTGAGTAGTACTGATGGTACTGTTAGCACTTGTTGCAGTTGCGTGAGGGAACTTACTCTAATGATTCACTCGAAACCGTAGTGCGCATGATCGAATTTCCGGGAGACGTTGCGTCGTCAACGTTCAAATTCAAGTCTACATATAGATATGCACCGTACAGTCCAGTCAGTAGAGCGAAAAAGTCGACCAAAAATGACAAAGTAACATACTAGTTTTCAGTTTTCGAGAAATATCTCGATTTTCATGCTATTTATAGAAAGAGTGTAACAGATCAGTTGTGTTCTTTTCTACTGGAAAATAGTTTTTGGAGTGCTTAAAAGAAAGGAGTTTGCGAAAAGTAAATGAAGCATGAGCAAAAACTTTTAGGTATATTACTTATTCGATTTATACTTAAAGATCTGGATGAATATATATATATGCTTAAACAAATAAAAATACCAACAGTGAAATATAAAAGATTATAGCGACCTCCTTTATTACTGTCTAATGTAAATGTGCCCTCTAGTGGTAAAAAGGTTGGTAGTGGTAAACGACTAACAGATTGGTTAAATATCAGAAAAAATTAGTCGTTAGTTATATTCACTCAATAAATACCCAATAAATGAGCATGTAGCATATTCAAAGAAATAACTAATAACTTTATAAATTACAGGAAACGTAAGATTACAAAAAATGCGGGCACAAGTCTGTGAAGTATTTATAGTAATATTTATAAATGCGTTATGCATTTTGTAAATTTTCGAAATGGTTTGGTGTTGTGATTGATTATACCTGAAATATTTACAGTCTCTTCAAGAAAATGTAAACGTAGAGAATGATAAAACAATCTATAAATCAAATTAAAACTAAATCAAATTAAGACTATATATAAAACATCATTTATATTGTAGCGACTTCGTCACTGCCATATTTTTGTTAAGATTAGAAAGCGGTTAAGGTTATTTTTTATGGTAGGGTTCTGTTTACTTAGTGTCGAACTGTATATTTAGCACATGGCCTGGCACTCGATGAGGTCGTGCCCTGCTTGCTTATGCCCTGGTAGTTTTTCCAGGAAAGATAAGCCTTTTGTATTTGTTTCATATAGAACGGTAGGAGCAATGGAAAACTTGTCAGGGCGTTGAAGCAGTTAGTTGGCGATGATCTACCAGGCACGTAAAAGCTCCGGTTATATTTGTTGAACTTCTATAAGTCGTTTGAATAAAGCTTCACCCATTATAAACCGTGGTTGAGAGTAATGTATTTGCCAAAATATTTCTCCCACAATGTTTAGTCGATATCGAGATGGTGGAGGCAGATTGGCCCTAGCGAGAGGGTGGAGGCAGACTGGCCCTAGCGAGAGGGTGGAGGCAGATTGGCCCTAGCGAGAGGGTGGAGGCAGATTGGCCCTAGCGAGAGGGTGGAGGCAGATTGGCCCTAGCGAGAGGGTGGAGGCAGACTGGCCCTAGCGAGAGGGTGGCGATAAACGGGCCCTAGCGAGAGGGTGGCGATAAACGGGCCCTAACGAGAGGGTGGCGATAAACGGGCCCTAACGAGAGGGTGGCGGCGAACGATGCCCGCGCGAGGGCGGTGGTGAGAGAGAACGATGCCCGCGCGAGGGTGGTGGCGAGAGAGAGAAAGGCGAAATAATCGGAGTCCATGTGAGGGCAGCGGTATGGGTGATTTTTTCGATACCCATGCGGTTTTTTCTTCTTAGAGGTCAATCTTTTACATCAATAATTAAATAATTATGTAAATAACTAGAACATTGCATCGATTTCTTTGTCAAGAACGAACGTTTGAGAACGTTGCGTTGAATTCTTTGTCAAGAACGAGCGTTCGAGACGTTGCGTCGATTTCTTTGTTAAGGCCGAGCCACGAGGCTCTTGGGTTGCGCTCACCGGAAAAATCCGGAAAAAACCCACGCCAATCCGGAAACAAAGGCCCGCAGGCCAACGTTCTTTTTTAACCGCTTGGGCCCAAGCACTTTCAGTTGGTTCTTCAACGCGACGACATCGTGTGATCTTAGAGAGTTTTTCTTGCATCGGAACTGTTCTTTCCGAGTCGAGTGAATGTTTGTTATTTATCGAGTTTTAAGTGCGAATTATGTTATCGAGTTAGTTGTATAAAAGACGCTGTATTACATTCGTCAATTGGGGTTTTTTATGCCGTCACGGCTTTTTCCCCAGCGAGCCAATAAACAATCAGTGATTTAGTGGCTCAACCGAGTGTACATACATACATTTTTTGTTTTCCCTACCAATCAACCTCGGAAGGACTTCGTATTGAAGGAATTTCGAATAAACACACAATATAATTATAATGTATAAGATGAACCTCAAATACTTGTCAATTATGTAATCGTAACGACCGGTAAAGCCACTATCTAAGGCAGGGATCTTGAAGCAAAAATACAATTTCTGAAACACAATGTACCTGAAGGTATAATGTATTTTTAGAAACGATAAGAGCAATAAATAAACTGGTAAGAGATCCTACGTGCGAATCGCTACGTACCTCTTTCAGGCAGCTTGGAATCCCGTTGAAAGCCAAAGTTCATTATTTTTACTATAAATGTACTAGTAAATAATAATTATTTAATAAAAGATCAAAAACCTATATAACAAATATTTTAAATTATGATATGCAAAAAATAATTTTGGATAAAAATAGTATTTTTAACAACACGTTTAAATACAATTAATAGTTTATTAGTATAATTCGTTATTATAATTAGTAGAATCTGTCGTGTTCTATTGGGTTGGCAAGAAAGTAATTTCGGGTTTTTAGTGTGAAAAAAAACTCAAATTTTCTATGCAAAAAATGAACTTTAATCTATCTTCCATTCTGTTCGATGACCTTTTGTCATCTTTCTGGTAACTTCATTATCCCGCGCTCATAGAATTTCTGGTCCTTAATAGCAAAAACTCAACTAAGTGCGATTTGAGGTCATCATTATTACTGAAATTTTTACCATTTAAGAAGTTATGTAAACTTCGGAATAAATGATACTCCGATGGTGCAAGGTCGGAGCTGTATGGGGGATGCGACATCACTTCCCAACCAAGCTCCAATAGTTTCGTACGTGTTGCTAAAGATGTGTGAGGCCTCGCATTGTCGTGGTGGAACACGATTCCTTTGCAATTTGCCAATTCTGGCCTTTTCTCTTTGATTGCTTCCTCTAATTTCATACGTTGTTGGCAGTAAACATCTGAGTTGATCGTTCGGTTGTTTGGAAGCAGCTCAAAATACACAACACCTTTGTAATCCCACCAGATTGACAGCATGATCTTTTTTTGATGCAACTCAGCTTTTGATATGGTTTGTGCTGGTTCATCATGCTTGGACCATGATCTTTTTCGATTAACGTTATTGTAGACGATCCATTTTTCATCGCCAGTGATAATTCGTTTCAAAAAAGGGTCGATTGCATTACGTTTGAAATTCGTATCACAAACATTGATTCGTTGTGTTAGGTGAATTTCTTTCAATTCGTGCGGAACCCAGATATCGATCTTCTTAACAAGTCCAAGACGTCTTATATGATTTTCAATTGTTGTGTGTGATACATTTAACTGTTTTGCAATCTCTCGCACAGTTATGTGATGATTCGATTCAATTATCGCTTTCATTTTGTCATCATCAACTTCAGAAGGTCGAGCAGAACGTTGATCATCTTTCAGTGAGAAATCTCCAGAACGAAATTTTTTAAACCAATTCTGACAAGTGCGTTCTGTTAAACAATCAACACCATAAACTTCACATATCTATTTGTGAGCCTCAGCTGCTTTCTTGGCTTTATGAAAATAAAAAAGTAAAATGTCTCGAAAATGCTTATTTTTGCACTCCATGTTAAAACTGATCGTAAACTGACAGGTGTGAACAAAATTACATGAAATTGATTTCTATAGCGACCTAAAGGTATTGACTACCAAATCTTAGAAGGAAAAAGTTCTAACATTGACAAAAGAATAACGAAACAAACATAACGCTAACTACTGGTACAAACTAAAATTACTTTCTTGCCAACCCAATATTATAGGTACGATTATGTTTTTTGGAGTGGAGAGTG
>NW_017135294.1:0-418 GCF_001652005.2 Ceratina calcarata | reverse complement strand
TAATAATAATAATAATAATAATAATAAATCGATACCTGTAAGTATATCAATAATACAAACTTTATTATTTCATTACTTTGTATGTACGATTCTGATACCCATTTTAATTCTTACATAGTTATACGTGGAGAGGGTCCAGTATCGCAAATGGACAAATAATGAATCAACACATCTCTAACTATATGTCTATAATACAAGATTTATTATGTCATTGTTTTGAACATAGAATTCTAATGTTAATTTTGATTTTTACAGAAATATACATAGAGAATCGATTGACAAGAAAAAGCAATAATGAATCCAATATCTGTGTAAGTATATCTCGATAATACGAGCTTTATATTCGTTACTGTACGTGTACAATATTAAGACTAATTTGAATTTTCACAGGAGTATATGCAGAATATCCAGAGTGTCG
>NW_017135293.1:0-418 GCF_001652005.2 Ceratina calcarata | reverse complement strand
GTGTTAGAGCAAGAATATTGTTTACGTCTGAGAAATTGGACGCATTTTCCGTCTTTTAAATGTCAAGAATACATATGCATTAATGAATTAGGTAATAAGTTATTACTGGTTCATTCATTATAGTCAGTATTCTTTTTCTTCTACACTAATTCATTATTCGTTATCTCAATTAACACGAAAATTGTTTGAAAGATTTGTGTAATAAGTGACAGATTTGTACAATTGTTATCCAGGACAAAGTCGACTTTTGACCTCTATGCTATTTTATACACCTAAAGTAATTCATAGTAAATACAATAGTAGCGTTAAAAGTATAACTAATATTGTCTACGTCTAAGAAATCGAAAGTATTTTCTATCTTCTAAATGTCAAGAATATATTTGTATTAATGAATTACGTAACCAAGTTACTACAGGTA
>NW_017135292.1:0-418 GCF_001652005.2 Ceratina calcarata | reverse complement strand
TGCTCAACGAGACGGTATGTTGCGTTCACCGCTCACTGCGTGTTGCACCTTGTAAGGTTGGAGGGTCCGGAACGCGAACCTCAAGTCTCGACCCTATGTTAAGCCGAATCAACTTATCGGACAGACCAAGACCCGAAGTGGTGAGCTGCAGTTGTCATGCCACGACTGCCGAAACCGTCATAATGGAGAGTATCGTCTAAAAGACAAAATTACCCACTGATGAAACGCAACACATTTGTGCAGGGGCACCTGTCACAAATATGGTTCGTTTACACTCTCCCGCGAACTCGGTGGTTGCTTCTCTCGTACGTCCTCTCGCTGGACTCCTGGAGACAGCCGCCTTTTCGAACGTTCTTGATAAACGAATACTCTTCCACTGGCAGGTATGCACTTTTCAGTCACTTTTCCAATTCGCGCT
>NW_017135291.1:0-418 GCF_001652005.2 Ceratina calcarata | reverse complement strand
TTAGGTGAAACAAACAAGGTACGAGAATCGAATGGAATCGAAAATATTTAATATACAACTATTTTTAATTATTTGTTTATATTACAGATTATCTTGATTCTATATTGGACTATATGTTTATCATTAAGCGTAGCTGTTCTTATGTACCAGGTATTATTAAAGCTGCAGGCGACGACCGCAACGAGAAAAGTGTTTCACGTATTAGCTGTACTTGTGTACATACCTGGTTTGCTGTACGATCGCGTATTGTTATATTTAGCCAGCGGAGTAATAATTGTATTATTTATACTTCTTGAAGTAAGCGAATTCTACTTCCACTGTAATGTTTCAACATGAAATCGAGGGACCCGGTAGCGTCCCGAAGGCAAGTTTGAGAGCTTGCCTGACGAGTTACCGTGTTCCTTATATACACTTTTTG
>NW_017135290.1:0-418 GCF_001652005.2 Ceratina calcarata | reverse complement strand
CCATTTGTTATAAACAGTAAATCTCACACATCTAATAAATAAATTACATTTTATTAAGAATAATTCAATTTTTATAATTCTCTTCAGAATTAAAATTTGTATTAAAGCTTAAGGCTCGATGAAGATGGGAAAAATTCATGGTGGATGAAGAGAGGCCTAGGATCACGATTCCTCCCTTCTGCCACGTCTATATTAATTCGGCGATATTAATCAAGCAGCAAGTTTCCGTACAAAGGCGTACCGATGTACGCGCAGTAGGAACCTTATTGTTTTGGTAACCCCCCCGGTTCAATATCGACATGCCCTGTGATGCAATGCGTGTAGATACGTGTACGCACTGGTTTGCAGACGTGATGCACGCGTTTTATAAAATACACTGTCGTCCAAAAGTTTAACAAACAGACTGTAAAATTTTTAA
>NW_017135289.1:0-418 GCF_001652005.2 Ceratina calcarata | reverse complement strand
CCGACCTCCGGACTAATCGATTAGTTTACTCGTGTAATTAACTTCCCGTTTATACCTACTATGCACAATATTAAATACATTATACCGTTACTTTTACGTGAGCAAATAAATGGATTATTATAACGAACAGGGAGAGGGGGGAGGGGATCATCCCTCCCCTCGACACGTACACAAACGACATTTCCCTTTTTCCTTCGTGTGAGACGAGTCTCGCTCACTAAGTAACCCCCCCCAACCTCCCCCCCACCCCGTTTTATTCGAAGATCGATCCTCCCGAACTTTCATCGTCGAATACGACTTCTTTTGAAAGACTGAATGGTTTAAGCGTGAGTTCGTAGAATCTCGAGGTACTTGCCCCCCCTCCCCTCCCTCCCTGGTTCGAAGATCTCCCGATGCTCTCCGGCCGCAACGAGCGCAG
>NW_017135287.1:0-418 GCF_001652005.2 Ceratina calcarata | reverse complement strand
TGATAAAATCATTAATTATACCCATTAGCAATGATTTGTTTAAGAGACGAAGATATTTCGTGTCTAAAGTAATACAAGCATTTATTTAATTCAGTTCTGTTATTATCAACGACTATATCTTATAATTATAATAGAAATAACCCAAGTAGAGAGAGATGTGTCGAGTAATAAACTAATAAACAATCATTTTTTACTATCCAGATTTTCATGGCCAGTTGCTAGTCAATGAACAGGAATTTCTTTTAGTCACGACCTGGTTGCGACACCACAATTAATAAATAAAAAATCAATAGAAACCTTCTAATAAAAAACTTGCTTAATCAAAGAATAGTACATTATAATTATTATAACGTTATATTTTATGTCTCAATTTTGAAAACTCATATCTGAATTTGTTTTAGTATTGTTTCATTATTAT
>NW_017135286.1:0-419 GCF_001652005.2 Ceratina calcarata | reverse complement strand
GGCAAAGTGTGGTCAAATTCTTCTGCTTTTTCAAATTCTTCCATCAACTGGCATATGAAGTTTTTCCCTGATCAGTTAGTATATGTTTAGGAGAAGAAAGATGTAAATATAGTGGTTCAAAAGTTTGTGAATAATCGTAGGTGCTTGTTGGTCTTCGAGAGGTATAAGAAATAGGCATTTCGTCAGTGCGTCTTGGACGGATAAAGAGTAGTGATCTTTGGAGTTTGTTTNATACGTGTAGATTTGAATCGTTGACAGATTTCGCAAGATTGAATGAATTCCTTAACGTCTTTTTCTAAGTTCGGTCAGTAATTATTTTCCTGGATTCGTGCTAAAGTTTCGTTTTCGCCTAAATGCTGAGTCGAATTGCCATTATGATTTTCGTACAAAATGTATTTGCGTTTGTCAGGAGTGGGTTC
>NW_017135285.1:0-418 GCF_001652005.2 Ceratina calcarata | reverse complement strand
TACTTTTCCACTTACTTATTCATTTCTTTAAGTACTTATGTTTGCAGATTGTGTTGGAAGGCCTGGGAGCATTGTTCGGCCTCGTTTTCATTTGTTAATCCTTGTACCGATAATTCGATTACGAATTCTCGCAAATGTGTACAAGATTCTTCGAAACGTTTGCCAAGCATAAGAAATGGTATAACACTTCGTATGCTCGACGCCGCATTGTAAACACCGACCCGCAAGGTAAATGCCGCCTCCGCGTAACGAAAATTTTCAAAATACGAATTCTCGATGATATGTATTGCTCATTCTAAAGCATATTAATTAGAAAGAGATCGACTTGATTCGATTTCTACGCCGCTTCGCGGCGAATTAACCTTCTTGGCGAGGAGTCGCGGAGGCCGTCTCACGGATTACTTCGGTGCGAACGATT